>NC_085864.1:50353209-50358209 GCF_034702125.1 Engraulis encrasicolus
CATGTTGGTTCAGTCCTCTGTCACTCCTCAGTATTACTGGGGAGGAAACTGTATGTGGTTCATATTTATTTTCACTCCATTTATGTTCTGCCCCCAAGAGGTGACCTTATTTTGCCATATTGCATGATGCTACACTATCCTGCTGTGTAACAACTCAAGCCAACCTACTAAGTTTCCCATGTAAAATGCCTGTTCAGTCTTCTGTCACTTTTNACTCTTACTGGGCAGGACGTTTATTTTGGCTCACATTCATTGTCACTCCATTTACAGTATGCGCTGTCCCCACTAGATGTCTTACTAATCTGAGATAGCCGCGGAGTGAAATGACTTATGGGAAAGTGACTTTACTCCCTACTGAGTGTCCATGCCTTTTGAATCTTCTGTCCCTCCTTGTCATCACTTGGAGTGGAACTTTATTTTCACTCCCTCTATGTTCTGTCCCCAAAAGGTGACCTTACTGTGCCATATTGCATATCACATGATGCTACACTATCCTGCTGTGTAACACACTTGGACTGGTGTGGTCCTGTTTATGAATATTGCTGACACACACTGGCTAGCAGGACTGCTTACGTTGTGGTTTATAAGGTCTCCTATTCTCCTGGGAAAAGGGAATATTAGGACAGCACCTCGCCACTCCCACTGGGGCTGTCATGGTGATACACTTAGTACAACCACCGTCATTGGTTGCCTAGGAATTAGGTAACCAGTGGGAGCTCTCCTTGGAGAGGATGTCTGGACGAGGAAATTAAATTTAGAAGGAGAGAAATTAATTGCAAACATCAACGCTTGGAGAGTGAACATGCAATTAAAAAATGGATGATTAATTGAAAATGTGGTGGCATAACAAAGTTTGGGCACCCTGTTGGATAATCATTACAGGTTCATTTTTTAAAAACCTATGCTATAGCCACACAGACCCATGGCAGCATGCATGCACAGCAATTCCTTTACCCATCAAAGATTCCTGGAATTCCACCAACATTATCTGGCACGGTATCTGGGATGAAAGATGTGACTTTGCTATTTTTATTTTTTTAATTGAGACATGAGTCTGCAGATGCTGCCAAACAGTGGACATATTTAGACATAATACCACTAGATCCTGCCAATCCGCTTGCCATTCAGACAAGATGCTGCAAAGCCAGTGGACTGTCTCCATATTGGACTATTCAGAGAGGATACTGATTATAGAAAGCTCTTTGATCTATTCAAAAACAGTAACATGTCGAGATTCCTTGGACTTGTAAGATTGGATCCTGTAAAGCCATTTCACGTGTTCAGGGGTGGACTGAGCGTACAGCGCATCTTACTGTATCATTGCTTGCAGTAGACGCAAGATAGAAAAAATCTTCACAGGTGCTGTTGTAGCCTCTTCCTCCACCTCTGTTGAAGCAGCAGTGGACAGGGACGACTCTCTCTGTCTGTCTGTCTGTCTGTCTGTCTGTCTGTCTGTCTCTCTATCTCTCTCTCTCTCTCTCTCTTAGCACATTCAGGCCGTCTGAGAACCGTGCTGGAGCCCGTTCCTACACCTAATCACGAACCAGCCGTCGTGTTCACGCTACAGATATTTGCGTTCGTGAACCGGAAAATTGGTTCGCAATGCTAACCGCAAAATACTAGGTTTTACTCAGACAACCGTGACGACAGCGCGGTCGTCAGCAGGTTCATCGGGGTTACACAGTCACGTGCGGAAAAAATTCAGAGCCTGGTATGAACACTGGCGGTTCGCAGACAAACACTTTAGTGCCGAACGTAACTGGTGCGAGCACCAACACCGGTCGGCCTGAAAGGCATATCTGTGTCTCTCTTTCATTGCCATACACAGAAGACGGAAAGCCGCTGTCCATGGTGCTGAAGTACTGCAGTTGGCACTAAAATATAAAGGGCCCAGAGCTCATTGGTTCTGCAGATCACGTCCGCCCTCTCAGTTAGGCACATAGATTTTCTTCTTCAAAACTGGAAGGGCCAATCACAACCCTAAAAAAAAGATTAACACACACACGCACAAGCACACACACACACACACAGACACACACACACACACCAAAAAAACAAACACAGACAGTCAATCCTCCAGTATATGTCCCTGAGCAAGGAGAAACCAGTAGGTGCGTTGCTGTTCTCCATGGACCTCCTGATCTCCAGATGGGTTTGGTTAGGAGATAGAACTCTCCCAGATGCCCACGCTGCGCACTGTGTCTCATGCATACAAACACACAAACTGACTTCCTCCAGAACTACGTTTATATATAAACAACATTAGTACAGTGTATGTCCTTGAGAAAGGAGAAAACACCTGCTGATCTCCAGATGGGTTTGGTTATGAGTTTGAACTCTCCCAGATGCCAACGGCGTACTGTGGGTGGAGGGAATGGTGTACTTATATCTCTCTCCTTCACAAACACACCAATCAACATCAACACCAGTCAACCAGGAGCATCTTCCCAAGAACCTGGCTAGTAAACCAGGATAAGTTAACCTTGAGGTAGTGGTGAAGAAAACCTAAGGGGCGTTGTCATTCTCTCTGGACCTGCTGATCTCCAGATGGGTTTGGTTATGAGTGAGAACTCTCCCAGATGCCCACAGCGTATGTGGGTGGAGGGAATGGTGTACTTATATCTCTCTCCTTCATGCACAAACACACCAACCAACACAATCCACCAGGGGAATCTTCCAAGAACCTGGCAAGTAAACCAGGTTAAATCAACCTTGAGGTATAGCGGTAAATAATCTAATAGAAGAGCCTTGAGTACTTATTTTATTAGCTACATGGCACCTGTGGACTATCTATTATCAGGTTTACCACTTTGTGTAGGGTAACTTAGCGAGGTCTTTCACCTAACCTTGTTCTTGGAAGAGAACAGTGTATGTCCTTGAGAAAACCTAAGGGGTGTTGCTGTTCTCCATGGACCTGCTGATCTCCAGATGGGTTTGTATATGAGTGTGAACTCTTCCAGATGCCCACAGCGTATGTGGGTGGAGCGAATGGTGTTCTCATCTCTCTCTCTCCTTCATGCACAAACACACCAACCAATCAACACACAGTCTTCCAGTATGTGTCCCATAGCAAGGAGAAGAAGGAGCGTTGTCATTCTCTCTGGACCTGCTGATCTCCAGATGGGCTTGGTTAGGAGTGACAACTCTCCCAGATGCCCACGGCGCGAACTCTGTCTCATGCATACAAACACACAAAAAAAACTGTCTTCCTCCAGAACTACGTTTATATATAAACAACATTAGTACAGTGTATGTCCTTGAGAAAGGAGAAAACAGACCTGCTGATCTCCAGATGGGTTTGGTTATGAGTTAGAACTCTCCCAGATGCCCACGGCGAATGTGGGTGAAGGAAATTGTGTTCTCCTGTCTGTCTCCTTCATGCACAAACACACCAACCAATCAACACAGTCTTCCAGTGTGTGTCTCTCAGCAAGGAGAGCCCAGAAGAAGCATTGCTGTTCTGCGTGGACCTCCTGATTTCCAGATGTGTTTGGCAGCGGTGTAGTCTACTTTTTTGAAGTGGGTATACTGTATATTCGAGCATTTTTTGAAGTGGGTATACTGTATATATTTATGCTATTCAAAACAATGGATCAATCAATTTTAAGTGGGTATACTGAAGCCCCTAAAATTTAGAAGTGGGTATACTCCGTATACCTGCGTTCTACGTAGACTACACCACTGGTGTTTGGTTTGGAGATCGAACCCTCCCAGATGCACACGGTGCACTGTGGGTGGAGGTAATGGTGTACTCTGTGTCCTTCATGCACAGAAACACACACACACACATACGCACCTGAGAAATGCATATATAGTCATTAACCATCCATCAATCTCAGCAAAAAAGTTGATATGTACACACATGCACACGCAAACAGATTGTACCTCATTAAACATACTTTCGGTAAGTTCTGCACTGACAGTAAGTCTCTCTGATGGAATTGTGCTGTCCTTATTTACCAACATAAATGTATCTGCTAGCTCAACTCTGATGTGCTGCGCTACTAAACAATAGATGCTTGGAGGACTGCAGAACCACCAGGAAATACAACACCAAAGACAAAACATAATTTAGGATGTGGAAAAAGAAATAAATAAATGTTAATGTGAGGCTCATACATCACCAGTGCTCTGATGTGTTGTGCTGTGCTGCTAGACAACACAATCTCAGTGAGTAAAAACAGCCAAAAACGTGGATTTTTGAAGCCAAACACAGCATGCTTGTTGTAATTACTGTACTTTAACTCAGGAGTTTGTTTCAGCTAATTGCTTTTGTTACAGTTCAGTTTAGGTTTTGTGAATAAATTCACTGTATCACCTTATCAAAATTCACCTGAAAGAAAACCCACACAGGAGACAGAGGTAGCTTTTAACATTCTGCAGCAAAATGGGGGTCCTGTTCATCACAGAGATGTTACAGAAGTGAAACAAGCCCCGTCCGCTAACAGTGGAGGTATGCCTTTATTGTCCACTAACAATGAATCACTAACGTAATTGTTAGTTTAACCAAACAAGGAAATAGTTCAGCTAACGAAGAATAAACATACAAGTTAATACGTCAGCCAGGTGGTAACTTGTCTGTGACAACACAGATGTCATATCAATCACAGCAGTGACAACACAGGGACAGAGCTCACACATGGACAGAGTTCACACAGGGTTTAACCAGGAACACAAAAAGCAAAAGTCCTAGCTACTGGTTGTACTTTTTTCACATTTTATATTTTCAATAATACATTTATAAATGCAGAGAATTTCTTAACAATTTTCTGACATGGACCTCATGCTGTGAAGTGAGCGGTGATTAGGATATGTTTTTTTGTTGGTGTTTTCCTCACACCACAGAACTTGTTTTCTGCACAACAAGAACTTCAATACAATGCGTTTCGTCTCTGTGAGTCATCATGTTCACTCGAGCGAACCTGTTGACGCACAGGGGCGAAACGTGTTGTTCGCTCTAAATAAACGAGCATGAAGTCAAGAAAGTGTGCTGTAAACTT
>NC_085864.1:50363209-50368209 GCF_034702125.1 Engraulis encrasicolus
TTCTCCATCATTCCCTCTCTCTACTATGGTTTCTCCATCATTCTCTCTCTCTACTATGGTTTCTCCATCATTCGTTCTCCTCACTATGCTTTCTGCACGCTGCAACATGATCTCCAAAAATTCCGTGCTCCTGGACAAGGATGTTAAGGACACAAAATCTGTGTCCAGGAGCACGGATTTTGCCAAAATTCTGTGCTCCTGGACACGGAATTATTTTCCGTGATGGACACACAGAAGTGCTCTCTATACTCCCACAGCTCTATGTTTCCACAGTCTTGTGTTTTCTCAGGATTTTTCCAATTTCAAATATTTTGTCTAAAAGAAAAACATTTCTTACTGACAGGTTACGGTTAGGGATTGTTTTGGTCTGGGCACAGCTAGTTTTCTTTCATTCATTATATGAGTTTGATAGCCTAGTAACCAACTGGAAAGGGTATTTCTCAAAAATATGTCTTTAATGACAGGTTAAGGTTAAAGAATGTTGGTAACACTTTATTTTAGGGACACATCTATTAGCACTAATACATACAATATTAATGCATGTGTAAGTAGCTTGTAAGGCATGTACTAAGCAAAATAAGACAGTTGTTAAGCATGTATTCACAAATGTCTTGTTCATGCACAATAAGGGATTTATTACCAATATAACCTTAGTAAGGACCTAGTAGACCTAGATTTCTATTTATGTGTAAGCAGTAAGGGCCAGAATACAATGTGTATAAGCTCCTGGTACACTGTGTGAACAAACCCTGAACAGTGTGAAAACAGATGTGGAATAAGGGTCCCTATTCTAAAGTGATGCATTGCTCAGCCCAGATGGCTTAGGGCCCCCGCACTACCTAGGGCCCCCACGCTTGTTCAATGCAGCTGAACCAAAATGCCTGTAAGTTTTTTGACACCAATAGTAAACACATCCATTTTAAATAAGATGTATTGTGGCATTATATTTTGTTTTCAAAATCGCATTTGTTGACAACAGCCAAGCAATTACAGTTTGTTTCGCCAGTGAAGTAGGCCTATTGAAGAGAGAGACACGAGAGAGGGTGGGGAGACAAGGGGTTCCCTCCACGCGTGACACTATGCGTGGCTGTGCTTGGAGTGAGACGGAGTAGGTCCTCTCAATATTTTTGTCGCCAGTCGCCACTGTATATTTAGTTATAAAAAAAACAACAACAGTCAATTGTATAAATAATGGGTATGGGATATTATGTAGCCAGCAGGCTACTTTAATTTCTACCACAGCAACTTTCTTCTGATCATATGATTAACAACATGGCGAACAACAGACAAGAGATCCTATTTGTGCAGCATCCTGATTAGTGATTGATGGTTGGGATATGTCATTCATATTTGGCACTGCATCAAAGATTTTATCAACCATCTCTGACTGTAGCTTTCTCCTGATCATATGAATTACTAAGCAAAGGGTAGGAATGTTTTTAATTAATTAATTAATCAACTCATCTTTGCTTTATTGCTATATGCCACATTACAAATGGAGATTTTCTGACAGCTTGACTTTAGCCTGATTGGGAAAATGCATTCTCTAAAACTCTGATGTGAGTTTGCTGCCAAGCCATTTGAACATTAACTGAGGTTTTTTTTTATATCAGGTTCAAGAACTTGATTGTGCAGGTCACCAAAGAGAGATCCAAGGCCAAGGAGGTACAGGTGATGAGAGAGAGACGGGTGTCCAGAGAGAGAGAGACGAGGAAGCACAGATGAGAGGGAGAGAGAAGGAGGTGACAAAGGAGGTGAACCAGTTCAAGAGATAGAGTATGAAGGTGTCAGAGGAGGTGCAGCAGTTGAAGGAGAGAGAGGCAACGGAGGAGATGTAGCAGTTGAGCAACAGAAAGGAGGTGATGGAGGAAGTGCATCAGTTGAAGACAGAGTGAGAGAACGAGGCGAAGGAGAATCGGATGACCAAAAACAGGGAGAGAGAGTACAGAGAGACAGCGCAGGAGGCAAAATTGACCAGGTAACATACATAACTGTACATGCAAATACTGAAGAAAACTGTTTAGCCATTTAATTCATTTAGATGGAAATCTTGACCCCCCCAATTGTCAGCATAAAGTTACGCCCTTGCCTGTGTGTGTGTGTGTGTGCGTGCGTGCGTGCGTGCGTGCGTGCGTGCGTGCTTGCGTGCGCGCGCGTGAGTGTGTGGAAACGCAGTAGGTGGGCTTGAGTTGGTGGGTGGCTAGAAATGATCAATAGGCCTTTTCCACATGATGTCAGACTCCACTGATTCACTGCATTCTAAGTTGCCTGATAACCAATGGCATAAAGAAAGTGGAACACTGTGGAAAAGGCTTTTGCTAGACTGTGTGCGTGTGTGTGTGTGTGCGTGTGTGTGTGTGTGCGTGCATGAGTGCATGAGTGCATGCGTGCGTGTGTGTGTGTATGTGTGTGTGTGTGTGTTTGTGCGTGTTCGTGCATGTGCGTGCATGCATTAGTGTGTGTGCGTGCATGAGTCAAGTCAAGTCAAGTAGGTTTTATTGTCAATTTCTTAACATGCACTGGTCATACAAAGAATTTGAAATTACATTTCTTGCTTTCCCATACAGACATAGACTAAATCTAGGTAAGGACATAGACAGTATAGACATAGACAGTACTTATACATGGACTTAAGACAGTATGGACATAGACAGTGCTCATACAGACATTTAAAGTGCAAGACTGGACAACAGAAGACTTGTAGAGGACATACATTAGGAGGTAATTGTTGTGCTTTTGTGCTTTTCCTAAAAAGTCCTTTATAGCGTTCTGACATAGTAATAGTAGCATTTTGAAGAAAATAAATATTAAAAAGGTCTGTCAAGTACACCAGCAGCAGTGTGTGTGTGTGTGTGTGTGTGTGTGTGTGTGTGTGTGTGTGTGTGTGTGTGTGTGTGTGTGTGTGTGTGTGTGTGTGTGTGTGTGTGTGTGTGTGTGTGTGTGTATGTATGTGTGTGTATGTGTTTAGTGCATGCGTGCATTCATGTGTGTGTGTGATGCGTGCGTGTGTGTTTGTGTGTTTGCATATTCGATCAAATGCGTTGGTTGAAGGGAAGCACGGCAGGAAGCATAAGGATGTAATTATAGAACACATTACTTATATAGTTACTGTATATCTGGTCTTACACAACGAACACACACACACACACACACACACACACGCACGCACACACACACAAACAAACACACATATGGTGTTCGCTATACCCTGTTGGTCCTTGAAAAATGTTTTATGTGTTTATTACGAGGTCGGCGCCATCATTACAGGGTTTTTTTTATGTTTTTGCTTTTCCTTGAATTAACTGTAATACCCGAATGTCTGCCTGCACTGTGCACTCTGATTATTCTATGCAAAACACCAACATAAACAACCTATAATGTTCACAGGACTCTCTGTCTCTATCTACTTTGCTAAATCTATTCTTCTTTTCCCTCTTTTTGTGTGTATGTGTGTTTTTCAGCCGTGTGTGTGTGTGTGTGTGTGTGTGTGTGTGTGTGTGTGTGTGTGTGTGTGTGTGTGTGTGTGTGTGTGTGTGTGTGTGTGTGTGTGTGTGTGTGTGTGTGTGTGTGTGTGTGTGTGTGTGTGTGTGTCTGCTTGCGTGCTGTGTGTTTATGTTGTGTGCATTTCAGTATGTTCTTATGTCTCCTCACGTGTTGCACATCAATATTCAGCACATGGACCAGACTGTGCATTCATGTAAATGAGATGGGATTGCACAGAATCCTTTTCTACTATATGACCCTCACACACATGCATGCACACAAACACACGCATGCACATGCACACACACACACCCGAATAAATACAATTGTGTTCATATGTATTCACTTTGCATCCATCAACTTCAGCAAGCTAGTTAATATGGAACACACCACACAGCGAGCACAAACACACACACACACACACACACACACACACACACACACACACACACACACACACACACACACACACACACACACACACCACACAGCAAGCACACACACACACGCACACACACATACATATCACCCACACACACACACACACACACACGCACACACACCACACACACATATCACACACACACACACACACAAACACACACACACACACACACACACACACACACACACACACACACACACACACACACACACACACACACACACACACACACACACACACACACACACACACACACACACACACACACACACACACACCCTCTGTAATGGTCCTGTATTCTTGTGTAATGGTTTCCTCTGGGAGGTGATCATTAATATCTCATTTTCAAGGCAAAGAATACATTACATGCAGAACACAGGCTGATATAGGCTACATGGGTTTCTGTTTGTAAACAATCCCTGGTTATGTGACCCTGGCTGTTGGAAACTGCTGTCACTCAAAACATACGCTCTAATGTGATTGGCTGCTTAGCATATTGTCCCTCTTCACATCGCAAATGTTTACCTATATGTATATCATTCTTATCAATTCTTGTTTTTATCTGCTTATGCTGTTTGTTCATACTGTATGCTAGCTGTTCAAAACAAAATCTCTGCATTCTGTGTATCTTGACAATAAACATGTTTATCTACCACAGGTTAGTAGTCTTATACACACACTGATATAGTTCATGCGTGTAAACAGGGCTTTGAACCGTTATTTTTTTCCAAACGTTCCGTTCCGAACAGAAACGGAATTATAACGTTTCTGGTTATGAGTTCCACCAATAAATTGATGTTCTTGAACCGGTTAGAACAAAAAAATATTGTTCCCGGAACGGTTAATTTCGTTCCTGTCAGCTGATTACTCCCCATAGGCCTAACTGACGTTAATTAACCAAGAAAGACGGAAGTGCAAATGAGTCAGCCTACTTCCAAACTGTTAATTCAAGCGGATGAAAAGAATATCCTCCAGAATTTTGTCATTTGGGACGACCTAAGCGGAGAATAAACCTCAATGATGAAAATGCGCGCTCCACGCTGACTTGGGTCACGGGGAGCGCTATGATAGA
>NC_085864.1:50373209-50408209 GCF_034702125.1 Engraulis encrasicolus
TGAGAGACCCTACTGGGATTCTATTTTATCTTCTTTCAGGTCGAATTCATTATGAATCGCATAAGATACTTTGTGGAATGAGATATGAATGCAGCAAGACCAGACAAGAAGTTCAAAGACAAGTTCAATCCCATCTAAACTTCTAACGCCTCAGTGCATATAACTTTATAGTACAAGGTTTTATTATTCTGCTTTGAAACCCTTATTGTGTTTCATATTCATCTGTTATTTATCACTGTTTGTTTCTATGCATGTAGCAGCAGGCAAGGCTGTAGACAAGAACGCAAGTAACACATTCAGCATTGTCCTTATTCAACTTCGACCTGTCTATTGAAGTCTGCGTTTTGGTATGAATAATTCTGCTTTTTGTTTATGTTTTTCCTGGCCTACACTGTGTCATGGGGTCTAGCAGAGTTTTCAACATGGTACACAACTACACAGACACACACGGCGAATGAGAATAAAAGGATCGTTGCCAACTAGCTGCTTTCACTTTTCTTGCTGCCTGTTTTTTCTCTAAAGAGTTGGCATAAACGGGTGGCATAAACCTGTGTGATACTTTTGCCTTAACCCCAATTTGCACAGTCAGCCAGAAGATAAGTACAGGCCTCAAAGAGACATGAAAAGGCTTCAACTTGTCATCCAGACATCCTGCTCTCACCTTCCCAACTCATCTCCCATTTTGGCCCGTGGTTGTCTGGGTCAGGAAACTGTTCTGTCTGGAGGGAAGTAGTTTATTCAGAACGTGAGAATATTTTATTTTATTATGTACATAGCAGCAGAAGTGTAGACAAACGTTTCGGCTGTTGCCTTCGTCAGTGTCAGTAGTTTATTCGCCCACATCCAGGAAAATCCACAGCTCGTAATAACATAACATCCACCAAGGTAACATTTGTTCCAGTCAGGTTAATCCAAACACACAGGAGATACAAGGGGGGGAAAAAAAATCTCAAAAGTAACATCAATAGCAAACCTTTTCGTTAACATTAGCTGCAACCTGCTCTGAATTTGACAAAGAAAGTGATATACATTTTAAGCTCCAGTGTTAAGTCGATTTCAGATCATAAATAAAACATCACATTCACCTGGCCTTGTTCCAAACTGCAGTCTTTCCCCCTTCTCCCATAAGCTCACGAGGCATGCATGTGTATACCTCCCTGAAGTTACGCTGATGAAAGTTTAATCAAGGTGTGGTGCAGAGTGGGCCTGGCTGAGGAATTATGCTCTGGTCTTTGTCTAATGTCAAGAGAGCAACCCGAGGGGGCGACCGCCTTGCTATGCAATATTCATCAGATGCTCAGAGCAGATTAAGGTTTAAAAAGGTTAATGTCTCAGGTTTGGGTTGTAAAAGGAGGGAGAATGGTACACGCAACATCAATAGCCTGAGGAGGAAATAAGGAGAAGAAATAAAGGGGCCATTTTAATGTGCTAAACGGCATGTCAGGTGAGGAAGGTTAATGGCATTTGTAATGTTAGAGACAAACCTGGCTCACCGCTACACACCTTAATGACTTACTTTGGAGAGAGAGAGAGAGAGAGAGAGAGAGAGAGAGAGAGAGAGAGAGAGAGAGAGAGAGAGAGAGAGAGAGAGGGGGTTTAGTAAATGGCAGACCTGTTTCAGGCTGGGAAAGGAGGCTCACATGTTCAGACAAGCCCACACAGAGCTTATTGCTGCTTACATGTACGTGTATGTCTATTTTTAAATGTGAATATATTTTATATTTAATCTGTTTACATATAAAAACAGCATGTGGATTATGCATGTCTCCCTCTTTTTTCTGAGAGCCTGTTTCTTCTCGCACAGACCATGGAACTGCCTCTTCTCTCTCCATGCCTCTGGCCTAGTTTCTCTATAAAAGGGTATGTCCGTCCGTCTGTCTGACTGACTGAAACGCATTCTTGAAATTTTAATTCCTTCCTGTGACCACAAGGCGGCAGAGTTAGGGCCCGTCTGCATAGACGGATGCATCTTATCTGCCTGTCTGACTTGTTCTAGAATGCTTAGGCTTTTCCCACATGAAACCCGGCTGTACCATGCCGTGTCGTGTTGTTTTGAGCTAAGCAGCCCGGTTTGTGTTTCCATTACAACCATGTTACCCAGTGTATGGTTGGAGTTACATTTCTGACATTGACACGTTGCATTACTTTATGTAGGCTAGTTGACCAGACGTAAAGCCAACAGATAGCTCATCTATTGTAGTAGGCTATAAATAGTGACAATGACATATTTGAATACTACAATATATAATATATATACTATACAATATTGAGTAATGTTGGTTTCTGTCTTCGATTTTCATGACAAAGTAATAGTGTCAAATTGAAGAGCACATTCCAACAGAGCTGATCTGGTAGGTGCCATAAGGAGCACATTCAAAGAGAGTTGATCTGGTGGGTGCCATGATTCATTTTTTGATTCAATGGGAAAGGACTGGATACTGGGTATTCTGAGCGCAAGACCCGCTCAGCCGGCCAAAAAGAGGAGGATTGTTTTGAGATCTGAGTTGCGCTGCATCGTGCCGTACCAGGCTAATCAAAACGTAAAAAATGGCGGCCAAGTCGCGCTGTATCGAGCTGCAGGCTGTCATCATGCGTTGGTGTATGTATCGCACGCTAGTGCATTCAGCGTGTTGGTGAGACGCATTTTGAAGTTAAAGCGCCCTCCTCAACGCAACGTAAAAGCGCTTTCATGCACTTTTGACACGTGTCGAGGTTTGCACAGTTTTCCTGCCGTGTCGGCAATTTTGTTTTGACACAGCGCATTTCTGTTACTAAACGTAAATATGCTTTGCTGTACCCTAACCAAAACCACCCCTAAACCTAAACTGTCAGTAAAGCAATGTTTCTGCTGCTTTACTTTTGCCAAGAACAGCGAGATTAGGCAAATTCCACCTAAATTGTGCCTAAACCAAAACCATCCCTAAACCTAACCTATCACAGGGCGTTGTGGAGCATGATTTAACTTGAAAATGCGTATTGGACACACGCAATAGTGGGTTCAAATCAGCGTATCATAGAGACGCCTATGCATGATGACATGTATCGAGCTGTACCAGGTGGAAAACAGGCAGTGGAAAAGGGCCTTTTGTTACACTCTCATGGCATGTCCAGTTTGCTAGTCCAGTTAGGTTGCCCGTGGCCCTTCTGACTGATGTAGCAATAGCAACTGCTACAAGATTGTAATGGCGCTGCCCTTGTAATCGTGGATTATGAGGTGGATAAAACTGCCTGGACTCTTTGCTCTTGTGGAATAATACTTCTTCTCCGCTGTGAGAAATCTACTTTCTGTGTAATACTGGCTCACCACACTTCTATTCCCTTCTGTGAATCCCCACTCCTGTCTACATTCATACACTCACACACAGGCACGCACACACACACACACACTCATAAGACTTTATCCCCACTCCTCTTCACTCTGTTGCATTATTTACAGTATGTGACCTTCGTAAATGGAGGCTCGGCTACGGCTAGATCCAGAGCCACACAGGGCAGTGCATCAACACAACTCCACAAAACAGAATAACAAAAGGCCAAGATAAAAATAGCAATCTCCTCGTGGTGTTAGTGCATGCAGACAGGTTTGAGGAAAAAGAAAAACACAACAGCATAACAGCCAGGGTACCAAATTGACATTGACTTCTTTTCTTTTGGCGTAATGTGGCAGAGTGCGTACAGACAGGTTTGACATTTGCATTTGCTTTTTGTTTTGCCAGAGTTGGCGTGGTTAACACTGGCTTTAGTTATTTATGTCATCTCCAGGGCAACAGAGGAGGTCACTGCTAAGTGGTGGAAGCAACATGGACACCAGGCCACAATTTCACACTGTTACTGTTATGCAGGTGTGTGTGTGTGTGTGTGTGTGTGTGTGTGTGTGTGTGTGCGTGTGTGCTGTCCTCTTTCACGCCTATTACATGTCCTACAGGTTTGTCACATAGGGTGTGATGGATGAGACACTTTTCTAGAAAACAAAACAAAATGCATTTTGCAGCAGTAACTGCCTTTAATGGAGCTGATGTACTGTAGCCTACTATACTGTATGCACTGAGGCTGGGTTATTGTTGAAGAATATTGGTGTAGAGTTGGATGCAGTGTGTGTGTGTGTGTGTGTGTGTGTGTGTGTGTGTGTGTGTGTGTGTGTGTGTGTGTGTGTGTGTGTGTGTGTGTGTGTGGCCACACAGGTCCTTTGACTACCTGACCTATCTAGCAATTTTCCATGCCATCAATAAATAACACCACAGCACTTTGTGTGCACATGTGTGTGTACACGTGTGTGTGTGTGTGTGTGTGTGTGTGTGTGTGTGTGTGTGTGTGTGTGTGTGTGTGTGTGTGTGTGTGTGCCCACGTGTGTGTGTGTGTGTGTGTGTGCACATGTGTGCGTACACCTGTATGTGCATGTGTGCGTGTGCATGTGTGTACATGTGTGCGTGCACGTGTGTGTGTGTATATATATAGTGCAGGTGGATATGTCAGAAAAAAGAGGTTTAGGAACATTTCATATAGATTTTTCCAAATTGTGTTTTTTATCAACTACAAACCCCATAGTCTTCAAATCCACCTGTTTCCATTTTTTTCCCGAAGTGGAAACGCCCAAAATCCAAGATGGCGGATATGCAGTCAGATTCTAACACAATTGAATGTAATGGAAGGAAACATGTCATATACATTTTTGGAATTGGTGTTTTTAGCATCTGGATACAAAACTACCTGATTCTATTTCCCCCCTTCATTTTTAGAACCAAAATCCAAGATGGCTGACATAACATATAGCAAAAATGACATGTTTGGTGTTTTGAGGTCTCTAAAGTCAGTGTTTTTTTAATACTTGTATTATTAAGTCTTGTATTTTTAATATTCTTGATGTATACAGGACCGTTCAGTCAGTCATTACATGAACTTTTTCAAAAATCATTTAAAATTTATAAAAATTCAACATGACATCTATAAAACGATTGCGTAAGCTTGCCTCTCTATATGGCCAGCTGATGTGTCTCATCCCAAATCTGAGCTGGCCCCTTTGATAATTTGTGTTTTATATTTCTAGGACCCCCTCTGAAAACAAAACAATCTGTTTCCAATTTTTAGAAGCAAAATCCAAGATGGTCAACATTGTAGCAAAATATGAACATTTGGTATTTTCAGGTTTATTAAGCTATTGTGTTATTTTGTACGCCTATTGGTAATATTTTGATAGGCACATAACTGTCATTACATTAAATGTTTCGTCTCATAGGAAGAGCATCTGGAATTTGGGGTGACACACTTTAAATCTTGTGCGCACATGTCAGCTAGCAATTGGCTAGTTGCAAAAAGTTGGCCTGTTGCCTCCAACTAAACTCTCTAGACTGCTCAGAAGGGAATTATATGAGGGACGTTCAGAGCGTGTGAAGCACATGAGTGGGCTTACCGTAGGGAAGACCATATCAGGGTATGACCCATCACTACAGTTGAGGATATTCTCTGACTGTCATGCCAGAGAGCCCAGTTCTATGAGCAGAGAGCATGGCAAGATTGTTGGCATTGGAGGAATGCAACATCCTGGGTTTCACAGCCTTCAGATAAGCAGAAGCCGACCCTGAAGCAACTTTGTAGCCCTTTGCCTTGACATACAGTAGGCAGACAATCCAGTGAATGTGCATATTACTGTACAGGTAGCACTAGATAATAGGTAGGCCTACTGTACATGAAGTGACTCATAGCAATTGTTGTTGGAACAATCATTTGGACCAGCATGGAATCCTCTGTGCTCGAATTCACAAATGAATGGCGTCAGAGTAGAGTAGAGTATCATTTATTGATTTATAGACCTGAAAGCAACATTAATGTTGATTTTGCTGAACAAAATGTTTTCCATCTTGGATTTTGTAATGGGCTTAGTTTATGTAATGGCTGACTTCACATTCATGTAACAAATATTACCAAAACAAGTCAACAATTGCTTTATAGACTTTAAATTATTAAACTATTAAAATATTAATTAACTATTAAATATGCCAATTTCGCCATAAATTATGTCAGCCATCTTGGATTTTGCCACAAAAAATGAAGGAAAACATTGAAAATAATTTGTTTTCTATTCAATGTTGCCCTGGAATTATAAAACAGTTCAATTGAACCTTAAAACGGCATTAATGGTGAAATTTCTACACACAATGGCAGCCATCTTGAATTTGCCACTAAATGTTCACGAAAAAAATGGAAACAGGTGGATTTGTATTCGGGGGGGTCCTAGAAGTAAAAAAACACCAAATGGAAAAATCTATATGAAATGTTCCAAAACTTACATATCAACCTTTACTAATATGTGCACGTGTGTGTGTGTGTATATATGAGCCCGTGTGTGTGTGTGTGTGTGTGTGTTAGGGCTGGGCGATATTGTTAAAAACAATAATCTCGATTAGTGTCTGCTATATCTCGATATACGATATATATCTCGATATCTATGCAAGGGGGAAAAAAAAACCTCGGTGGCTATCTAGCCAAAAGATGTTCAATGTTGAAATTACAATGTCATTTTTTGTTCTGTTTGTTATTTTAAGGAAGATAATATGTACAAAAATAAAAAAATATAACAAAGCATTAAAATGCTTAAACCATGTGAGATCAAAGGCTAGACTAGAGTCAGACTTGCCTGGTTAACACCAGACCTAATCACAAACGATTGTGTAGAACTAAAGTATGGGAGTTCCCAGGCTAGAGTTAGACAGGAGTCAGGCCCGTTGCTCCGGACCGCTTCCAGGCGGAACGAAAATAAACCGGTCTTTGTTCCTAGACGGCATTATTTGTGAAGCGAGGGGTGCCTCGTCAGTATGCACGGAAGTAATATAATAAAAGCTTATTAGTGTCCCTGTATGCACTTATAAAAACAGCGGTAACTTTCTAGAAACACTTAAATCATATTTTAGTTGTTTATTATCATTTCGAAGCGGTTTCCAATGATTGGGAAACGCATCCGGTTTACCCCACTCTGGTTGTATGGGACAAATATGTCTGACAAAAAGCGTCACGGACGGACGGACCAACGCACAAAGCCTCTTATAGAGATGCTCCTCATCATAGGCTCTAAATCCGAAATAACGCCATATTATTCAGCCGTTCGTCCTTTTCTTTGGAACAAATTCTGCTGTTTCGACTTCTTCTGTGGGCGCCGCCATGTTGAAAGAGTTTATCAACACAAACACACGCCGCTACACGCAAGGGGAGGGGGAGGAGGAGGAGCAGCAGGGGGAGGGGAGAGCCAGCTCTGTTGGGGGGAAACACACGCAGGGAGGAGGCGGGGCGGACCGCTCCACAGCACAGAAGGGAAATCAGAGTGGCGAAATCTTACGCATTTACAATCTAAACTCGATATATTCGATATGTCAAAATACTAATCGATTTCATAAAACTTCTCGAGAAACCGTAGAACTCGATTAACCGCCCAGTCCTAGTGTGTGTGTGTGTGTGTACATATGAGCCCATATGTTTGGCCAGTGTATGTAGGTTGCACATGTACAGCACTCCCTGTGGAGAGAAGAAGGCCAGAGTTCAGTACACATGCTTTGGTGTGTGCCCTCTTCCTCAACTCTCTCTGTTTCTCTCTCTCTCTCTGGTGGTCTTTTCATCTATTCCCTCAGCCCATACTAGTAAAAGGAAGGCAAAGAGAAGGAAGCAGAGATGGGGGGAGACAGAGAGAGAGAGAGAGAGAGAGAGAAGGGACAGAACACACCAGCATCCAATGATCTATGATCTCATCTGACCAGAGAGGAGAAAGGCACAGTCCCCAATGCACACACACGCGCACACACGCGCACACACACAGGCACACGCACTCGCACACACACACACACACACACACACACACACACACACACACACACACACACACTCACACACTATCCAAAGTCCCATGGGTCCATGTGTCATATGGGAGCCAAACAACAGATACCACATTTCTCTCCATCTCCTCTCCATGACCAAAGGTCAAAACCAAAGTCCCAGGACACAAGACACACTGTAGTTACAGCACACAGACCTCCATCTCTGACCATCACATCCACAATGCCATGCCTTGGGAATACTAAAAGCCAGGTCAAAAACAAGTCAACACCAAAGAAAAGCACACACACACACACACACACACACACACACACACACACACACACACACACACACATATTTGTTTGGACCGTCTATAGCTTTGATTGTGATTTAATGATTTAATTATGTGGTTTGTGATTGCTTTAACAACCATCTTATAGTTTCATGTAGCGAATGCATTAACCTTTCACCAAGATCTTCTACTGTTCTTGAGGATTCTCAATTGGGTTGAGGTCTGAACTCTGTGGTGGCCAATCAATGGTGTGCTGTGAATGGACAGATTATTCCATCAGGATTTTGATTACACATCTGATTACATTTGATTACATCTGATTACATCTGATTCCACAAGCATATTACACGATGGCAATGCCAAGACTACAGCTGCACAGCTGTTGAAGCCTATGCACATATGAAATTACAGTACTGTACAGTACTCCCTCCTCCCCCATTCCTGATTCCACAAGCATATTACACGATGGCAATGCCAAGACTACAGCACTGAACTGTATATGAAATTACAGGAGAGTGGAACTGTTGGGTGGAACTGAGGCTGTTGAAGCCTATGCACATATGAAATTACATGAGAGTGCAACCAAAGAAGGTGGATCTAACAAGAAGCGTCATTTTCTTTCTTTTCCGGTATCCACTTTATGTCGGGTGAACGCCCCTTTAGGAGACCTTCGGTTTGGAGACCTTCGGAGTCCTGAGGTTGAGAATCAATGAAGTCCCCTTAGCGCTGTAGATGGCGGTAGCGCACATCTTGCGCAAACACCTCAAAAAGACAAGAAGAAGTAGGGGACAACGCCCCCTTAGGAGACCCAACTTGAGCACACGCTTTTGCATTGAGTGGGCGTGTTTTGCGTTATCTTGGTCTGATTCAGTATTTTTGGTGCAACTGTTGGGTGGAACTGAGGCACAGCTGTTGAAGCCAATGCACATATGAAATTACAGTACTCTAGAGTGCTACTGTCACTGTTGCCAGATTGGGCGGGTGCCCGCCCAATTGGGCTACTTGGGATGAGCGTCTGCGGGTAAAAATGGGAAAAATTGGCCATTTGGCGTTTTTTCAGTCGTTTTGGGCCCATAGAAGTCAATGTATATTGTTGAATTTGCGCAGAATTTAGCGCAATGTGGCGCTTTTTGAGAAGCTTTTGGGCGGGATTTGGTCAGACACATCTGGCAACACTGGCTACTGTCACTGCCTGGACTGTCACTGCCCAGAGCACTGGGAGATCCAACAGGGTCATGAGCCACAGGATGCAGTAACCCCTTGGCCCTCAATCCAGTCCTAACCATACATACAGAGATGTTATATAAAATATACTATATAAATTATAAATACAGTCCAGGGAATCTCACCATCATACAGTATAACACACGGCTACACACATATCCACTCCCTCCCCTATAGCAGAGACGGGCACGGACACGGTAAAAGGAGATTCTATCCCCAGCCCCTTCCCATGTTCTTATTTGCACCACATACAGTAGGTCACTATATTTAGGTAAAGCCTGAATCTGACCCTTCGCTTTTGATGAATGTGTCAGCTAAGTGTAATGTAATATGAAGTTACAGTACTGTAGAGTACAACTGTCACTGCCCAGAGCACTGGGAGATCCAACAGGGTCATGAGCCTTCGACACTCAATCCAGTTCTCAACCCAGTGTATGGGTACAGAGATACTATATAAAATATACTATATCAATTATATATACAGTCCAGGGAACCTCACCATCACATAACACACCTCTCCACACACATGGCGCTCCCACCCCCATAGTAGAGAGAAACAGACATGGGTAATGGGAGATCCTATCCCCAGCCCCTTCCCATATGTTCTTATATGCACCACATACAGTAAGTCACTATATTTAGGTATGGCCTGCATCTGACCCTTCTCATCCCTCTCTCCCTGATGAGAGGATTGAATATCTGTCATACAACATACTGTACAACTTCAACTTGAGTTCAGCAACATACATGTAAGAGTCTCCCTGGAGAGAGGAGATGAAGACAGGCTTGTGGAGACTCAGTAAAATTACAGGCACTTACTGTACAGACCGGGAAGCCTTGCATTGCATCACACATCTCTCTTTCTCATAGTAAACCTCTTCCTTAGCAGAGCTTTGACCTACATTACATGTACCCATTGCATCGATGTCCTCCGGGATAGTAGAGTACAGGCAATCCTTCACCCAAAGCCCAGGGAGGTATGGTAGGGTAAAAGGTGATGCAGGTGATGCAGGATCATATGTGATCCATAAGCCTCAGCCCTAATGTCCACTGACTTAGAACACAGTGGCAGCATATACAAACCAACCTAGAAGCCTTAACCTTTTCAGAAAACCTAAAGACAACACAGCGCAGGCAATGTTTCAGCCACAGGTATGACGGGATCAAAGGTGATGTAATGGCCTAATAACCCATAACCCCCAGCTCCAGGCTCCAATGGCGTAGGACACAGGGTGCCACTAAAAGTCCAGGAGCCTCACCTTTGCAACAAAAAAAAGAAAAAAAACCCTGCCAGGTTTGGATTGGCTCACAGATCCAATAACACATAACCCTCAGTTCTAGTGTCCAATGGCGTAGGGCACAGGGGCACCATAGAAAAGTCAAGGAGCCTCACCTTTGAAAAAAAACCTCCTAAACACACTACAGTGCAGGCAATACAATAGCCACCGGGGGAGATAGAACAGGGTCATGGACAATGGAATGAACTTCCTCTGTTCTCCAAGCCCTGCCCATGTCCCTTGCCATGACATGTAAGACACAGAGTGCAGAAATAATGGTATGACCTAAACCTAACCTTTACCTGTAGGTATATCCAATATTTAGAGGGGATTCTTGCAGGGCTGGGAGAGGCTGAGAGAGAGAGAGAGAGAGAGAGAGAGAGAGAGAGAGAGAGAGAGAGAAACACAGTGTCAAATCAAGGTAAGTCAATAGATGGATTGCGTGGTGCTTTATACAGTATATTGCCTTTCACATATACAGACGGTCCAATGCACTGAACT
Source organism: Engraulis encrasicolus (assembly GCF_034702125.1). Lineage (NCBI taxonomy): Eukaryota > Metazoa > Chordata > Actinopteri > Clupeiformes > Engraulidae > Engraulis > Engraulis encrasicolus. Next base: position 50,384,304 of record NC_085864.1, read on the forward strand.
AATATAGCAATATGTAAATAAATCCACAGTGCAGCACAATGACAAAAAGTGACTTCAGCACATGGGGATATTGATGCTGTGTGCATGGAAAACATTTAGTCACTGCCATCTGTGTTTGCAGGTTTGATTTATAGAAATGCCATGTGGTAGTGTAGTTGTGGTAGCACACACGACTCTCTCTTCAGGCAAATATGTCTGCCTGTCACAACAATGGCTGTGGGTGCGTTCCAATATGCAACCTTGCTTCCTCCACTTGTGCTTGTGGCCTCGTCCCGCCTCCTGGCCCCTCCTCCGTGGAGACAACAATAAAGTTTCCCAGCTCTCAGCCTAGCCACAACAACTTTTGGGGGACCGTTTTTCATTCACCATCCCAATTGCAAATGAGAAAATGACTTTACAATTTGAGCTTTTGCCAGATATTGAAATATAATGCTGTTGTCAGTGACGTCATCATGACGTATTACTTCTTGGTATGAGACCACAAGCACAAGTGGAGGACGCGAGGTTGAATATTGGAACGGACCGTGTGTGTATGTATGTGTGTAGGACTCTGCAGTGGCTCTGTTTCTTCATGGCACCAAATGTATTGTCAAGGTTCCTTGGGGGATCGATAAAGTGTCTTGTCTGTCAGTTCCACGTTTCAGTTCCTAAAGTCTTATTGTCAGAGCCATCAAACGGCGCTGGAGTTTGTGTGTGTAATGTTGCATTCCTCGACGGTAGGAACTTCCCAATATGTAAGCAGAAGGCAGGGACCTCCAACTTGAAAGCGTTCCAACCAGCAAGTCAAACTTTATCTTTATCACCCATGCTGTGCACTGTCATTGCTAGGTTGACGTCACGATTTCAAAGTCACTTCGATTTGACCCCAGTTCGCGACTTGAACATTCCGCTTCAACAGGCGTTCCAATGCATTTCAGCATGTAGGAGGTCAGAAATATCCCATCTCTCACCCTCAGGGAATGGACCATAAGCAAATGGACATTTCAGCCAATGACAGGTGTCACAAACTGACTACGCTCCTCCTCTTACCGCTTCGCACGTCATTTTAAACGATTGACCAGCAAATTGACATTTTCAACCAGCTGATTCTACCATTGAGAAGCTAAAATATTGTCGAAAGCGTGGTTACATTTCAGAAAAGTTGACAACGACAGAGCACGGTGTAATATCTGTGACAAAATGATCACTTGCAAGAAAGGTAACACCTTAATTTCCCCCTGGGAGATACTATTGGACAGCCGGCAACACAACACGTTTTTGGCATGTTAAGCGGGGACAACGCTAGTCTACAAGTCATTGTTTTTCGTTTATTCTTTCCCAACACCACCAATTTACTTGCATTGGCTGTTCCCACAAAAGGGCGTAACGCACGTAGACAACGTCACACCGTTCATGAGTATAGAAGAAATGTGACTTCCCTTGCGGCCATACTATGCTATTATGACGTCAGTAAACGCTCCTATCTATACTCTCCTTGCTCGCCACTTTGGTGACAGTTTAAAGACATTCAAAGTTCCCAAATGTCTCATTGTAAAAGTTTAAAACAACACATCTGGGAACTTTGAAAGTCTATAAGTCACTGATAAAATATGGGAGAATGTCACCTGGCAAGGCGAGCTAGCTGCTACATTACAGTCATAGATGTCAGTAGACCTCCCTCCCGAAGCCTCATACAGCATCGGCAGTGCTGAGCTATTGGTCTGGACCTTTGGGTCAGCAGTATTGTACTGTGCCTCCCATGCCTGAACTGGAGCATTGACTTGGTCACGGGTTCAAGCTCTGAGTGGCTGACATCGGTTACAGATCTAGATCACTAAATAAAGCTAAACAAAAAAAACCCTCACAAAAAACACACAACTAAGTTTGCCCTTTACATTTGTGTTGTTGTTGTTGTTAAGAAGGTGAGCAATATTAATTGTGATTTCGTACCTTCTGTTCTTTTCAAAGGCAATATCCAAGATCTGAAGATTAGTTTCGGCTGGTGTTTTTGATCAATATTAATATATTTATTATAATTCATATTAATTGGTTAAAGCTCCTTTCTCTCTGCTGTTCCTGTTCTGAGGAACATCCTGTGTTTTGGCACAGATGGTTGTTTTGCTGCTTTTTCTTCTTTGATCTTTTGATCAGCATTAGTAACATTAGCAGCTTACCGCTGCCTGCTTTCCAATTACTTGCTTGTCACCACCCTTACTTTACCTCTTTAATTTTCTCTCTGTGAGAAAGATGTTCCTTCTCGGTCGTGATTTTTTTTTTTTTTTAAGATGGTAAAACTGGGTTGTGTTTAGTATCTTTAATTTAACACAGAGCTAAAAACACAACATTCCTGCTTGATGACGGTCTCTCCTCTTGCAGCTGAAATGGAGGAGCTTTTAAAGACAGGTGAGGGGTGTGGCAATCAGGATCAATCAATCAATTAGCTTCACACCTGCATCCAATTACCACCAATTTCAATTACCCAAGTCAGTTACACAAGCAGGTTAAAATCACAGAAAACTCAATGCAGTACATGAGAAATAAAACACTGTTTTTGTTCAAAATTTTCTCTCTCTCTCTCTCTCTCTCTCTCTCTCTCTCCCACTTTTCTCTGCAGATCGATCCATCTCTATATCTATGAATCACCTCACTAGATATATGATTGTGTGAGAGTGTGTTTGAACGAGTGAGTGTGTGTGTGTGTGTGTGTGTGTGTGTGTGTGTGTGTGTGTGTGTGTGTGTGTGTGTGTGTGTGTGTGTGTGTGTGTGTGTGTGTGTGTGTGTGTGTGTGTGTGTATGTGAGGGGTGTGAGGGGTGTGAGGTGTGGCTCTGCATACGAATGGTGGTTTGGCTCTGGATTATGGAAGAGGGGAGAGATGACTGAACGATGGGATCTGGAGCCGTTTCAGTAGCTGATTTGTATTTATTTTCTTTTTCTCTGGTCTTCAGTGCCTCACTGTCTCTTCCCCTCCCTCTTGTGCTGCAAGTCCAGTCCAACAGTGTTTTGTGTGTGAAAACAGCACGGAATCAAGTCAAGGAGCTGGAACACGTTAAAAAAATTCTGAAATAAATTTCACGCGTGAATAAGAGTGTGAATTTGAAGGTTCGCTCAGGGCCTCCTACAGGGTGTATGTGTGTGTGTGTGTGTGTGTGTGTGTGTGTGTGTGTGTGTGTGAAGACGTGTGAACAACAATGTGTGTGATGCTGCATTTCCATGATCTTTTCCCCCTTGACTTGCAGCTGAAGGTGTGTGCTTAGTCTAGGCCTATACTTAAAGGTGAGTGTGAGAGAGAGAGGAGAGAGCTTGTCAAGTAAACAAGGGGGCATACAACACATTACAATAGGTGCAATTCAAGATATCAAAGGTATTCTTGGCAAGGGCAGACAGCAACACAGCTCAGTACAAAAGGAGTGGACCAACTGGGGGATTGTCACAACATTTTGTATTTATTTATTCATTTTTTGCTGCCTTTCATTTCTAGCACAGGTGCACTGGGAATTGACTACAAATGTAGAAACAGGAAGAGAAGAATACATGTGACCATGTCTGTGCATCCTCTTATATATTTTTTTCACACTACTGCGTATAAATATTTTCATCTCCCCTCTTTAATTACTGCTGAGCAAGTTGAGCCAGCATGGAAGAGAAACAGAGACATGGACTTCTGGAGTATTGGAAGAAAGTCGCCAGTTAAACTGCACCATACACTATTTATACATGGACACATTGCAGGTGTTGGGCTAAGATCATACACCGTGAGGTAAACCATTAGCATGAGGTGGTCTTTCTTACATTGTTTTCAGGCCAACCAGAATGCTACGAATTATAATATAGCCGTCTTTGCTGCTTTTACCACCTACAGTGTGTACGTAGCATTTTTGGATTCCTGTCTGCGTGCACAGCAGAGTATTTTGAAAACAGAAAGATCCATGTATAGAGTGCTAAAAGAGGCCACGCTCCTTCATATATCACATCCACAGAGAGCGCCATGCGAGAGCTATTAAGGAGCAATTAAAAGAGTCGTCTAGCCGTTAAGGGGAAACATTTCTGGCCGCCCTCATTAGCAAGAGAGAGAGTCAAGAGAGAGAACTTCAGGGGAAGCACATACGCTGGCTGGCTTTAAACACACACTGTGTGTGTGTGTGTGTGTGTATGATATTTGTATTGTATGTATATCTATGCATTAGGCAATGAGCGTAATGAGAGTAATTGTCGTTAAACTGCTGAGCTCAACTCCTTTCCCCACTGGAGGAGTCCCCAGTAGGAAGAAATAGAGAAAAAGCAGCACGACAGAACCGTATGGGCCTTTTCTTGGTTGAAATGTTAAATTACACTGCTGCCTTTGTAATGTGTATCTACTGTATCTATAGAGGGATGTACTGCCTTATTCAGAGGCTCATTAACTGGCCATGTCCAACACTGGACAAACACAATTTGAAATCTCACAAGAGGAGACCCACACCATTTTCTCACAGGTTATCACATGAAAATGCACTTCGCACTTCGCATACGTACACACACACACACACACAGTGCATGCATACACGCACACACGCACGCACGCACACACACACACACACACACGCACACACACACACACACACACATACACAGCATAATAGAGCCATGTGTGCCTCTTGGCCTGGCCATCCTTTTTAATCTTTGTTTTAGGTGGCAACCAAATCAAATTTATTCAGCCATTAGTTTTCTGCAAAGTTCTAAAAGTCACAGCGTAAAATATATGAAAATGAGATCGAAAATTATTTTACAGATTTCAGAGGTCTGCTGTACAGACTGATCATATTTTTACTTTGGACACTTTTAAGGAATACATAAGCGCTTCTACTCATCTTTGTAAATGGACCTTGAGTCTGGAAATAAAGCTGATGATAATCTCTGGAAGAATAAAACACGACTCTGTGTTCAGCAGAAATAGGTATGTCTTCAGAAAGCTTAAACAGAGCACAGCAAAATACTTCAATGAAATTTTGATCAACTTTGAGGGACTTCTGTGAAGATGAGGGAATATCTACAGCAAACAATAGCATTTTTCCTGCACACTACACATATTCTTGTGAAATATACGTAAGCTTTTTATACAGCTGTTATACAATAGGCTTCAGAACTTGGCTGAAGAGTGGCTGAACAAAATCTACTATGCAAGTGTATGGAGATTTCTTCAAGTGGTGTGGCATATTCTTTGCATATTATATTTTATGATGTACTTGAATCTAGGCTAAGGCCTTCTCTGGGGACCTGTTGTTGTCTGTTGAGTCAGCATTTGAGAGAAAAACAAAAAACATTATTTCATCTCAAGGCTCAGATGATGGCATTTTAGTTTTCATTCAGTCGAAAAACAACCCAAAATCATGCACCCACACTCGACTAATAATATTTATTTAAAAATGATTCATGCATACATTATGCACGATTTTGGCATTTGTGACTTGTTTTTGCCATTTCTTTTCATCTTCCATACTTGTATATCCCCCTAGAGAAACTTGTGTATTTGTGTGTGTGTGTGTGTGTGTGTGTGTGTGTGTGTGTGTGTGTGTGTGTGTGTGTGTGTGTGTGTGTGTGTGTGTGTGTGTGTGTGTGTGTGTGTGTGTGTGAGTGTGTGTGTGTGTGTTTTTTGTGCTTTTTTGTTACTCTCATTGTAAAAAAAAGTAATAATAGAGGGTCTTGTGTATTCTGAGCAACCATGTTTTAAACAAAAATTGTACAGTATGTCTTATCTCCCTTACTCATATTTAGAGAGAGTTTTTTTCTCTTTCTTTTTTCGCCCAGCTATGCCTGTCGCTCTCAAGGAGCCATACTGTATTTCTCCCAGTTTCGATCAACCAATCTTAAATAATTCAGTGTGAGAACACCAAACGCGGCCACTTTCAGGAGTAAATCATACATGGAATATATATATATATTTTACATGAATAATTCGTATACATTCTTTACCATGTTTTCCACTTTGGGTAGCCCACACCAGTTTTATGCTGCCTCCACTCAGGCTGGGCCCCAGCTCCGCACATATTAGGCTCGTTCGTGACGAAGCAGTGCTGCTTTTGCTAAGCAGCGAGCATGCGCACTTTGCCAGTTTGATGCATTCTGGCAAAAGCAGCACTGCTTCGTAACGAATGAGCCTATTACTGTAACACAGTGATGTCTGATGGAGGCACAACAACCGTAACAGAACATATCTTAGCATCCTACACTCAATCACTTCTTGTTGTCCAATAGCTGGTATCAATTTTCTCCTCTGACCAGCAGTACAATACATTTAAAAAAATCCAAATTGTGGTAGACATACTGTCGCATGAATTAGCTCACAGTCATTTACTGATTCAAATAAAAGAGCATTTCACTTCCAATCCACATTTCTGACATTCATGTGTTTCTTTACATCTGAGCATTTGGAGGGTAATTTCCAATGTCACTTGCTGTTTGTTTTTGCTTTGAAGAGTGAAAGCACCAGGCGGCCCGGCAGCCTGCAGGGGAGAGTCCTTCAACTGGTGGAGGATGAAAGACAAAATGACGTGTGGGCACACACACACACACACACACACACAGACATGCACACACATGCATGCAGATAGAGAGAGAGAGAGACAATATGAGAATGTGTGTGTGGATATGAGATTTAAAAAATGAGTTGCAAGTAGAGCCATGTTAATCTCCAATCGTAGATGTTTGGCGTTGTGTATTATGTTTGTGTTGCTGCATCCTCGTACATGTTTGGCGTTGTGTATTATGTTTGTGTTGCTGCATCCTCGTACATGTTTGGGTTGCGTTCGTGTTGCTTGTATTATGTTTGTGTCGTACATGTTTGGGTTCCGTTCGTGTTGCTTGTATTATGTTTGTGTCGTACATGTTTGGGTTCCGTTCGTGTTGCTGTGGCCTCATAACCACTGGATGCACCAGCAGTAATTATTTCCATCGGCTGCTGTTGGGAAAAACAACACAGAAAGTGCTTTGGCACAACAAGAGGCTTATAATTATAACCACAACCTATTTCATACTGATGAATATTTTATATCAGTCGTTTATTCATGGAAACAAGAAACAAGGGATAAGATAGAGAGAGAGAGAGAGAGAGAGAGAGAGAGAGAGAGAGAGAGAGAGAGAGAGAGAGAGAGAGAGAGAGAGAGAGAGAGAGAGAGAGACTAGGATGGATAGGATGCATTTGATATTACCCATCCAAAAATAATGCTTCCTGTGAGGTATGTGCGCTAAACATAGTGTCTCCTGAGGTACTGTACGAGTGCGTGCTAAACAGGTGAGCTCTCTCATACACAGGTAACAGTTATGTAAACACACCAACACAAGAGCATGGTGCATCTCGACCAATAGGCACACACACATACACACACACACACACACACACACACACTCGCATGCACGCACACAGACACACACACACACACACAGATGCGCGCACACACATACACACAGATGCACGCACACACATACACGAACACAAACACATGCGCAAATACAAATAGCATGCAACCTCACAGCATTGCTAACCACATAAGTCGACATGGACGTGGGCAGCATTTCCTGTGCTACTCCTCAGTTCAGAGTCAGCTGTGGGGCAGCGCTGCATGCTAAACGGACCAGAACACACACACACACACACACACACACACACACACACACACACACACACACACACACACACACACACACACACACACACACACACACACACACACACACACACACACACACACACACACACACACACACACACACACACACACACAGCATTCCTAACCACTTAAGTCTACGTGGACATTGCTGTGCTGCTCCACACTCCTCCGTTCAGTGTTAGCTGTGGGGCAGTGCTGCATTACATGCTAAACGCTAAACGGACCAGAAGTTCAAAGCTGCTGCAGACTGTTTTGATGTGGAAGCTCCAGGGACCATCTAATGCATGGCTATGGAAGTGAACGTGGGAGCATGGATATGCATCTGGATATGCATCTCTCTCTCTCTCTCTCTCTCTCTGAACATGGATATGTTTATCTCTCTGTCTCTGTCTCTGTCTCTGTCTCTGTCTCTCTGTCTCTGACTCTCTCTTTCTTTCTCTCTCTCTCTCTCTCTCTCTCTCTCTCTCTGTGTATGTGTGCATTTGCTTGTGTCTGTACATGTGTGTGGTAGACAGTGGGCTGGGATGTATAAGGGATGTATGAGGGTGGGAGGCTACACTTCTAAACGGTTATGGAGAGGTCATGCTATACTGAAGGTGGAAGGATGCAGTGTACACACACACACACACACACACACACACACACACACACACACACACACACACACACACACACACACACACACACACACACACACACACACACACACACACACCGGGTCACATTATGCTGTGGGTGGAAGGGGTGGTGCACACACACACACACATAGACACACACACTGTAATTCCCTCTCAAGTCGAAATCACGAAACCAAGTCGCTCTTAAAGTTACGGGCTTTAATGACATAAACTCTTCAGTGATGCCACGGATGCCGTGAGAACTGTTAAACAAACAGACAGAAAAGCAAATAAAAATACATATTATTTCCACGTAAAGACATCAAAGGAAACAACGCGACCATAGGCATGACTCGACAGAAAATTCACCACGTTACATCTCTTCACAGTCAAACAAACATAACGGTTACAAAAACACAAAAATATACCTCATTGGCCGCTTTCCCTTGAGAGACAATTAGGTTATCTTCTTCAGTCCTTTATGCATTAAGCACTTTATTCAGTCTTCATTTATCATCGCTGGTTCTTAGGCAGAGGAAACCGCGAGGTGTCTGCCTGCCAGTAGCTTGGTCCAGAATGTTCTTAACAACAGGTAGCATCCCTCAAAAGTAACACCCCATCAACCTGCGGCAGCAAACTTTGGTTCCCCCCTTAATTAAGATATGTTCCCCCATATCAGAACAAACAATATACGGTACATCAAATATATATGAAATTATGCTTTTAATATTAAACTATTTTTACTATAATTGTATATATTTATGAACTCTATATTTTTAACCTAATATTTATTAATCTATTATTTATTTATTTATTCTGACTTCGATGGCAGCTACACTCCCACCAAATCACTTGTGATTTACTCAAACCTACAAAACTAAGTTAGCACTGGAATGATTAGGCACATTGCAAGGAAAATGTGGCAGCATCACTCGGCTTCAATCAGGGTCACCGTCTTATGGATGGGTCTCTCCAAGTAGACAGCCTTCCCGATGCGTTTCCCTTCCTTGTCCAAGGTCGAGTCACCTATCAGCAGTTGCAGTTTCCTTACGCAACCATCTTCTGCAGGATAGACCTTTGTGACCTTGGCCAACTTCCACTCTGTTCTTGAGGCAGTGTCATCTTTGACAATCACTATGTCATTGACCTGAGCGTTCCTGCGCTTACGTTGCCATTTCTGACGTGGTTGTAAGTTCAGCAGGTATTCTTTGCACCATCTGGACCAAAACTCGTTCGCTAAGTATTGGACCTTGCGCCACCTCTTCCGAAGGTAGAGATCTTCTCTTTCAAACTTTCCAGGTGGTGGAAGAATGATCGAGGACTTCATTGTCAGTATATGGTTAGGTGACAGAGGCTGTGGTCCCGTAGGATCGTTCAGTAAGTGAGCTGTTAATGGTCGACTGTTGATGATCGCCATTACTTCATAGAAGTATGTCCTCAATGATGGAGTATCCAGTCGATTGGAGGACTGATCCAGGATAGACGTCAGCACACTTCTTATTGTCCGAATCTGCCTTTCCCAGGCACCGCCCATGTGACTTGCTGACGGTGGATTCATGACAAACTCACAGCCTAGTATCTTCAGGCGTTCTTGATCCATCTCCTTCAAGGCCTCTACGAACTCACGCCTAGCACCGACGAAATTGGTGCCTTGATCGCAGCGGAGTTGTCGAACATTGCCACGTATGGCTATGAAGGCACGGAGAGCGATGATGAAAAAGTCTGTGGTCATCTCTTCAAGAAGCTCTATGTGCACTGCACGAGAGCATAAGCACGTAAACAGCAGGCCGTAGCGCTTTGACTCCTTCCGTCCGTCCTTAACGTAGAACGGTCCGAAGCAGTCAATTCCGCAATACGTGAATGGAGGTGTTTCTTCCAGGCGGTCGCGCGGCAAGTCTGCCATTTGCTGATTCTCTGTAGACCTTCTAAATCTTCTGCACTTGACACACTTGTTAATGCAGGATGAGACTGCATTACTGCATCCGAGTATCCAAAATCCATTGGCTCGTAGCTCGTTGACTGTTATGCCACGTCCTTGATGTTGCACTTGTTGATGATAATGCCGTATAAGCAGTCTTGTTACGTGACCTTTGGCAGGTAAAACAGCTGGATGCTTGATGTGATGGTGTAAATCAGCATGCGTCAGCCGACCTCCCACTCTGAGGATTCCCTGTTCGTCAAGGAAAGGGTTCAGGTTGTAGAGCTTACTGGTCTTAATGAGCTCCTTCCCATGTTGGAGTGTTTGGATTTCTTCCGCGAAAGCTTCTCTCTGAACAAGACTAATGATGGTAGCCTCAGCGTCGCTCCTTTCCACCAGACTTGTAGCTTCATTTGTTCTTGAGATTGAACCTTTCAGCTCCTTGGTAAGTCGCGTGAGACGAGCAATGGCCTTGACTAATCTTGTCCAGCAGGAGAACTTAGGGAATCGATCCAGCAGTGAAACCTGTGCAGCTGAAGCCTTGTGTACAACAACGTTGCGTACTTCAGGGTCTTCTGCTGCTACATCTTCCACCTCAACATTTCCACTGGGAAGTTCTTCACTCCAGAGAAAGTCAGGACCAGAGAACCAGTTGGACGCAATGAGCTCCTTTGCCCGCAGGCCTCTCGATGCATGATCGGCGGGGTTATCTTCTGAGCTCACATGTCTCCACTGATCTGGTCTGGTGCTGTCTTTAATCCGTTGGATGCGATTTGCCACAAACACGTGGAATCGTCTTGCATCGTTGTTCACGTATCCAAGGACGACCTTTGAGTCTGTCCAAAAGACTTCTTGAGCGTCTATTTCTAGTTCCTTTCTTAGCATGTCACTCATGCGTACAGCTACGACTGCTGCCGATAGCTCGAGTCTTGGCACAGTTGTGACTTTAGTGGGGGCCACTCTGGATTTGCCCATCACTAAGGAGCAGTGAATTTGTCCTGTTTCACTGATTACCCGCAGGTAAGTACATTCTCCATATCCCAGGACGCTCGCATCGGAGAAGTAATGGAGTTCGTATCTTTGGACTTGCTTGAACTCTGATGGGAGATAACATCGCTGGATCTTGACGTCTGCCAGGTTCTTCAAGTCCAGGAGCCAGGACTCCCACCGTGGTCTCAGATCGTCAGGTAGCGGAACATCCCATCCGACCTTGTCGCGGCACATCTGTTGAAGTATTTGCTTCCCGATTAGGATAAAGGGAGCGACGAAGCCTAAGGGGTCGAAAATGGAGGCCACAGTCGACAACACTCCTCTTCTAGAAAGTGGGCGTTCATCCACCACCACTCTGAAGCTGAAGTGGTCTGACGTGACGCACCATTTCACGCCTAGCGCTCTCTCCATCTGGGGTTCACCCAGGGCCAGGTCTTGACTTCTTGACGAATCTGCACACTCTTCTTTCGGGAGGGATGCAAGCACCTCTTGGGAATTGGAAACGAACTTGTGGATGCGCAACCTTCCAGAGCTGCAGAGCTGTCTGGCTTCAGCAACCAACTTTATGGCTTCTTCCGGCGTTGAGACACTTATCAGGCCATCGTCGACGTAAAAGTTCTTGTCGATGAAGTGAATTGTTGCTTCACTGAATTGACCTCGTCCTTGTGCAGCGACGTGCTTGAGGCCGTAGTTCGCACAGCCGGGTGACGAGGCTGCACCGAATAGGTGCACTTTCATTCGGTACACTGATGGCTCTGTCTTGATGTCCCCGTCGTCCCACCACAGGAACCTGAGGTAGTCCTGATCTTCTGCTCTGACCCGAAACTGGTGAAACATGCGCTCAATATCGCACATCACAGCTACTGGGCCCTTCCTGAATCGACACAGGACACCTATCAAGGTATTGGTCAACTCTGGTCCGGTGAGTAGATGGTCGTTAAGTGATACTCCTTCGAACTTGGCTGAACAGTCAAACACCACACGGATCTTCCCTGGCTTCTGGTGGTGGTAGACTCCGTGGTGTGGAATGTACCAGCAAGAGCCTCGTTGGAGTTCACTTTCCGGGACCTTCTCAGCATCTCCACAGGATATTATGCTGTTCATGAATGCAACATAGTCCTTGTGGTACTGCTTGTCCTTCTCAAATCTCCTTTTCAGACACCGGAGACGATGGTCTGCACACTTCATGTTGTTGGGCAGACGCGGTTTGTCTTCTTTAAATGGCAATGGCATTTCGCGTTGTCCATTCGATAGTGTCTTTATGCCCTCCTCCATCTTCGTGATGAAGCTCAGGTCATCCTGAGAGAAATGTGCGTCTTCCACGTTTCTCTCACTGAAGTCGGATTCAAGCACTTTCAGCACATCTGTAGGAACGATTACTTCCTTGACTTGTGTTCTGCATATGTACTGAACTTGACTTGCTAGGTCACTCTGTGACTGTAGACTTGGTGTGACTGCTTCCTATGGCGTCTCCATAGTCAACACAGGGATTGACGCAGCCAACGATGCTCCAGCCAAGGTCAGATCTTACTGCAAACGGCTCGTCATCCTTGCCTGATACAATTTCTCTCGGCAAGAGGGCTTGGGAACAGTTGTACCCTATGAGCAGGCCAACGTCACAGTCTATCAGAGGAGCAATTTCTTCAGCAAGGTGCTCTAAGTGAGACCATGCTCTTGCTGTCTTGGGTGTGGGAATGTGACTTAAACTAGCAGGGATGAAGTCTCGTGAATAAGTCACGGGAAGAGGGATTTTCTTGGAGGAGTAAAACCCTCTGACCTGCAACCCAACTAACTTGTGACTTGGGATTACAGTCTGCTTGGACGCTAGTGTGGATAGCTTCAATTGCACAGGCTCCATCTGTGCGTCAAGAGCCTCTGCTCTTTCTTGCAGGATGAACGTGCTATCGCTCTGACTGTCCAGTAGAGCATATACTAGAACTTCAACATCTGGGTTTCTTGTTGTTGACAGCCACACTGGCACCATTGTGGACGCACACGTGTCGTTCTCTTTGTGCATAACTTGGTTGGACATAGCTGTGCTTGCTACTTCAGTAGTAGTGGACTCTGTGGACTCTTTAGACTTTTCCTTTGAGGTTTTTCCACTTTCTCGTTGTCCATCTTGGACCTTTTCATCCGTCTTGGCACGGTCTTCATGCAAACATGTGGGATGCCTCCCCTTGCACACGTTGCAAACACTTTTCTTCTCACAGCTCTTTGAGTGGTGTCCTGGCCTTAGACATGCAAAACATAACTTCTTTGTCTGCACATACTTGACTCGCTCTTTGACAGGCTTCTCCATCAACTTCCGACATGTCTGAATACCATGGTTTGTCTTCTCACAAAACATGCATCCTTTAGCATCGCCCTTTTGTCCTTCAACATCTGGCCTCTCTTCAGATGCACTTGCTAGCACCTTCACGCCAACATTGCGGACCTTAGACGGCTTTGCTCTTTCAGCATCACCACTCTTCAGAGCATGAAGCGAAGTCATTGGATTACAAGCTATCTTAGCTTCTCTGGACACAAACTCAACAAAGGTGTGGAACTTCGGAAAGTCATGGTTTTCTTCTTCGTAGTCCATTACCTTTCTGTTCCACCTGGCAGTGAGCCAGTCAGGGAGCTTGCTGACGATCCTTTGATTCTCACTGCAGTCATTTAGGGCTTCGAGACTCTTCACGTGACTCATGGCTGCTTGACAGCCTCGCAGGAAGTCTGCAAATTCTCTCAGCTCAACGCTGTCTTTGGGTCCGATCTTATTCCACGAATTCAGCTTGTCGCGGAAAGCTTTAGCGACAACAAAGGAGTTGCCGTATCGCTCTTCTAATATCTCCCATGCTGAGTCATAGGCTTTCTCAGTGCCCACCAGGAAATAACTTTCGATCGCCTTCTTTGCAGCTCCTGTGACATACTTGCGGAGGTAGTAAATCTTTTCATTGACAGGAATGTTCTTCCGGCCTATCAGGGTTAGGAATGACATTTTCCAGTCCTTGTATCTCATTGGGTCTCCACAAAACATCGGCGGCTCTGGCACTGGAAGACGGCTTGTATTTATGGACTCTGCTATCGCTTCAGCTAGCATTGTTGTGCTATTATCCTGAGAAGTAGGGCGAGCAGCTTGAGAAGTAGACCTTGTAACTTCATCACTCATGGCAGGGGGCCTACTGGCAGGCTGTGAAGGCATGCTGTACTTTGGAGGGGCTTTAGCTTTAGGTGGAGGCGCTGACAGGTCATGAAGAAGGTCTGATATTTCTTCATCTGAGCCTACGTCTTGTTCGTAGACTTGTAGCCTTGCCTAAGCAGCATTCATTCTTTTAGTTGCTTCCAACCGCTCTAACCATCTGCGCTTCTCCTCTAGTACCCTCTGTCTTTCAGCATTTTCTGCTTCTTGCTGCGTCTGTCTCTTAGCCTCTTCTGCTTCCTGCTGCGCCCGCCTTGCTTCTTGTTGCGCTAGTCTTCTAGCATTTTCTGCCTTTTGCTCCGCTATCTGCTTCTTGTTCTCAGCCTCCAGCCTTTCAAGCTCCTACTCTTGCTCTTCCATTTCTGCTAGAGCCTTCAAGGTAGCTTGGGTAGCAGCAAACTCTGCTTCTGCTTCCTGCTTCCTTGTGGAAGACGTGACTGAGCGTCTCGAAACACGTCCAGAGGCTGGGCGGCTAAACGTGGACATTTGATCCTCTTTAAATGAAAACACTGAACCAGTGTCACCCCATGGTGCTTGTACAGAGGGTAAATTCTTCTCTGTGTCTTCATCCTGGAGAACATGTAGCCGTTCAATGAGTTGCTTTGATACAGCATCACAGGTGTCGACCCGACGTCTGGTGTCTGCGTCCGGGGCACTGTGTTTGCGAATATCCTCATAGCGTTCCTTCACTTCGAGATCAGCAGTATGAACTTGCAGTTGGTGTTCATGTAGAACTTCTGCTGACTTGGGTAAGGAGAGTGCCTTTTTAGCCTCTTTGGCAAGTATTTTCCATTTCTCATATGTTTTGTCGAAGTTACGTTGAAGTTTCTTTAATTTTTCATTATGTAGCTCCTGACCCTTTTCAGTAAGTTTTCTTGTCCTCTTGTCTTCAGTAACACCAGTGTCTGCATTCACTTCCGTTTCCTTGGCAGGATTTTCTTCTAAGGGTTCATCATGAACAGACTCCTCTTCTTCTTCATGAGTAACTTCTGGGCCTAGCATTTCACTTGCAATGTCCTTATCAGCCATTTTAGTATATTAAGAATTAAACTGAGTTTAAAAAGTTAACTTAGGAGCCTAGAGCTAATTAGCTTGTATTAAATTAACTTAAAAAATTAAGGAAGTTTCACCTCTTGAAACTTTTAAATCAGTTAAACTTGTCCTTTAGTGTCCTATTTTTAAAGGCTATTAGGTGAAATTAAAACAATAATGTCAAGTATTAATACTTTAATGTAGTAATACACTAATAACTATAGGCAAATAATAAATGAGGTAATATTATTGCAGTTAGATCAAACCTACTTGAATGTCAAGTGATAGCTTAAATGCCTAATGGCAAGATACACTAGATTTACACTAGATTTATGTCAGATAAATATTAAATGAGAGCACCCTTTAAACTTAGAATCACTGAAAATAGGCAAATACCAGTACTCCTTTAAACTAAAATACTTCTCAAAATCCTTAGTGGTGCTTAACACTTAACCTGTAAACATTCAACTATCAAAGGCAACAAAAAAGTAGAATAATCAGAAAAGTTATCACATTAAACCGTAGTTACACTTCAAGCATTCAAGCAATGAAATATGCAAGTCCTTCACTTATCCTTATGACGAGTGCAATCAGTCCGACTGAATCTTCAAACTCAAAAAGTCCTTTTAGCAGTTGTAGAGGCTACTCCACGTCTTCACATTTAAACTTGCTTCAAACGCGCTTCACGTTGGCATTACCCCACGACTGTCTTTGGTTACCGGTAGGTTGCAAACTGTCCTTTGACGAGTGGCTCCTCCGAAACCTCGAACATCACAGCTCCGACGACGAGAGACGAGGCGCTCGTGCAGGCTCCTTGCTGGCTGCTGGTCACGCTCTCCCCTCGTGCCGCGGTGGCTGAGTTCTCACTGTAATTCCCTCTCAAGTCGAAATCACGAAACCAAGTCGCTCTTAAAGTTACGGGCTTTAATGACATAAACTCTTCAGTGATGCCACGGATGCCGTGAGAACTGTTAGGACATACAGACAAAAAAGCAAATAAAATACATATTATTTCCACGTAAAGACATCAAAGGAAACAACGCGACCATAGGCATGACTCGACAGAAAATTCACCACGTTACATCTCTTCACAGTCAAACAAACATAACGGTTACAAAAACACAAAAATATACCTCATTGGCCGCTTTCCCTTGAGAGACAATTAGGTTATCTTCTTCAGTCCTTTATGCATTAAGCACTTTATTTAGTCTTCCTTTGTCATCGCTGGTGTTAGACAGAGGAAACCGCGAGGTGTCTGCCTGCTAGTAGCTTGGTCCAGAATCTTCTGATCAACAGGTAGCATCTCTCAAAGGTAACACCCCGTCAACCCGCGGCTGCAAACTTTGGTTCCCCCCTCAATTAAGACATGTTCCCCCATACCGGAACAAACAATATACATGAAATATATGAAATGTTGCTTTTAATATTAAACCTTTATTACTAGGAATGTATATATTTATGAACTCTATATTTTTAACCTAATATTTATTTATCTATTATTTATTTATTTATTCTGACTTCGATGGCAGCTACACACACACACACACACACACACACACACACACACACACACACACACACACACACACACACACACACACACACACACACACACACACACACACACACACACACACGCACACACACACACACACACACAGCGGTAGCACTGTCCTGATGGTGGTAGGGTAGCAGGGGGCATGTCAGGATATAAGTGTATGTATACATGGAAATGAAAATATATTGTAGTTGGGACTTACTGTATATCGTAGTATAGACCAGTGATTCCCAAGCAGGGGTACATGTTCCACTAGGGGTACGCGAGCACACCTCAGGGGGTACGTGGACAAATAAATAATAAGTAATATATGACATATATCGCACTGGGATATAGAGCATGAGTGAGGAGGGGTCCTCATCATATGAGAAATTTGCTTAGGGGGTACGCAGGACAAAAAAGGTTGGGAATCACTGGCCTATAGACTATGGATGGATTTTATAATGTATACATTGTTTACCGTACTATGCATACTGTACACTACAAATCCTGCCTTGTTTGAGGATATCTGCTTTCTATCAAGTCTATGAGTTTATGCTGCTGACTATTTCTATGTCCTGACTCCATAGTAATGGGGGGTGGCGTCCGCGCCAATGTCTTTTTCTGAGCGTTTCATAAGCGGTGCATAATTCCAAAACCAGTATGGCGAAAGGTTGAAGCTTCAAAGTGTGAACACTGTTGATGGGCTAGACCCGAAACGTTTGTCCCTTGTCTGTCGGTTTTATTTACTTTCTTTGGCTTTGTTTAATACAGTTTTGAATTCAGCTTTTGTGTGCCACTCATTGCCTCCTTTTTGCATTATGTCCTAACTCCAGCACACAATAAATTAGAAATGGATGCCACAGTTGCCTTTGAGGGCGTCTACTGTGGGCTTCCAATTCTATTTTACACTACAAAGTTTTTTGCTCCCTGAAGAAGGCATGACTGCCGAAACATGTTGGGGTCTTTTAAATGTTTAGTATGACCAAGCCGTCGCAATAACTGCTTTTTTACTTTTTCCAAAGCAGAGTGCATTGGATTTCCTTCAGCTTTTGCATCTTCAGTTTTTTTTCCCTATCCGAAGACGATCATCTACTGTGGGCATCCACATACATTTTGGCGCTTACTGTATAAGAACACGAAGAAGAGAATAAAGGAGGTGGTCTGACACACACTACACAATACACTGCCCATGTGGCTGCGGTCCAGTGTTCATTCAAAACCACAGCGGGTACTGAAAGGTCGTTTTTGAAAGACTAATCCCCCACAATTCCCTGTGATAGATTTACAAGGGCACAACCGCCATATTGTTTATTCACCATTGTGGCGTATTTCACATGTAATTTGCCACCAAAACCGAACAAGATTTAGGGGAACAATCCACAGAGCAAGGGCTTGGCTTGCTAATCCACCCACACAATGGCTTTGGGGTCGCCAGTAAATAACAGTTCATACATTTGTTTGTGTGTGTGTGTGTGTGTGTGTGTGTGTGTGTGTGTGTGTGTGTGTGTGTGTGTGTGTGTGTGTGTGTGTGTGTGTGTGTGTGTGTGGTCGATCCCTCTGCAGTGCAGTTCTGCTAGGAGAGGATCAATTCCAGTGATTTGCAACTCGGCCTGTAGGGCATGTGACTGAAGCCCCATCCAACCTCTAACACACACACACACACATCCACTCTACTCCAAGACCCCCTATACTTACCTAACTCCACCTCAATCCCACTTCAGCCCCTTGTCCAACTCCCTCTCTTCATCTCTATTCCTCTTTACCCCCTCTCCAACTCCCTCTCTTCATCTCAATTCTTCATTTGGTGTCCATAAATCGTGTGGCGTATGGCAGGCCAATCCACATCGTAAATGCCAAGACCTGGAACGATCACTCAGCAGCACTGCTCAGAGGGAGAGTGGGAGAGATACATTACATCCAGTAGATGGAGAGAGAGAGAGAGAGAGAGAGAGAGAGAGAGAGAGAGAGAGAGAGAGGGAGAGGGAGATAAAGATAAAGAGAGAGAGAGAGAGAGAGAGAGAGAGAGAGATATGCTAGTTTCTGATGCCCATTGAGATAGTGGTTAAGCTGATTATGGCTGCATGAAGCTCTTGTCTGTGACATGACATGCCTGTAATGGACTATGGACTATGGTAGCTGGGTATAGCATATGGCCTGTAACATGGTAACGATAGTGGGTACTTTGTGTCATGGACTATGGTGGCTTGATTTAGCTTGGTGCTGCAGAAGGAGTGAGAAAAAAAAGAGTCTCTCCTTTTTTATTTTTCTCTCTCTCTCTCTCACTTCATTTATTGACGGTAAAACATACAATGTGAAAGACGTAAAGAGATATATGGAGAGAGACAACCAGACAGACCCTGGGGAGAGGTGTAGGATTGAGACATAAACATAGCCAATATAGGAAGACATAGCCATTGAGACATAAACATACTGTAGCCTATATGGGAAGACATAGCCATTGAGACATATACATAGCCTATATGGGAAGACATAGCCATTGAGACATAAACATAGCCTATATGGGAAGAGATAGACAGACGGAGAGAGTTAGGGGAAAAGACTGTTTAAAAAGGGTGAGTGTGCAGATGTACTCACAAAGACAGAGAGAGAGAGGGAGAGAGAGAGAGGGAGGGAGGGGGAGAGAGAGCGAGACAGCCACAACCAAACCCATGACTGTGTGTGAGAGTGTTCGATAGAAAATGAGAATGATAGAAAATGAGGAGCAGAGAGACAGATAGAAATGAGAGCCATATGCTGTATGCCAAATCTGAGCATGGCTGAGAGTGTTTTGGAAAGAACATGATCAGAGCTGTCCATCCCTTTGGTAAGCACCCGTTTTGAATATTCATTCCTTTTTTTTTTTACTTTACTCTTTTGGGGCTTTTAAGCCCTTATTTTCCGAGATTTTGAGATTTTCGGGCCGGAATGGAACCCAGGATGCCGGCATAGGAGTCTAGTGACCAGCCATTAGAGCCATGGTTGGGCCTTGGACATATTCATTCTAACCCATAGATAGATATTCACACCCACACATGATGCTGCCAGCCCAGTCAACACTCTGTACTGCCCCGACTAATAATTTAGCAGCTATTCACCAAAAGCACTCAAAAAGAAGTTTAAATGCCTATTACACACCAATGTCCCGCTTCCTTTGTGTGTCTAATCAGCCTTGGCACGGAAACCAGTTGTGGATTAACTGTTTACTGTGCATCCTAAATGATGTTTTGTAAGTCTTTCTCAAATGCCTCTAAACTGCTTGGAAACTTAAACTAACGTTTTGAAATTTGGGTCTGAATGAGCGTCTGGCTGGCTGCATTGAGCGAAGTGTGTGTGTGTGTGTGTGTGTGTGTGTGTGTGTGTGTGTGTGTGTGTGTGTGTGTGTGTGTGTGTGTGTGTGTGTGTGTGTGTGTGTGTGTGTGTGTGTGTGTGTGTGTGTGTGTGTGTGTGTCCATCCGTGCGTGAGTCTGGTTTCTTGGCAGCCAGTCAATAAGTGTCTGACAACTTTAAATCCCCACCGCTCACAACAACTCGTCTCTCTCTCTCTCTCTCTCTCTCTCTCTCTCACTCTCTCTCTCTCTCTCCACACACACACATAGTCTGTGACTATGGGTCTAGCTTAGTGTATGTGTATGTGCATTTCTGTATGCTTCTGGTTGTGTACAGTGGAGATGATTATAATGCTACTGGTTTCTTGTATGACATCGAAATAAATTGCCCAGCATACTGATACCATAAGAATAATAAAAAAATATTTGTCTGAAAATAGTCTGTGTATTAAAAATGAATACAGCAATAGCGATAGTATCCTACTAACCAGATGTGTCCTAAAAAAGATTAATTGGTATATTGTGGTCTTACCTCTGGCAATGTCCGTGACGGCACATTACTGTGCCATTTCAAGGCATTTTGCTCGTAGTGTGTAATTATGTATGAGTGTTAATGTTATTCTTGCAATTTAAAAAAGCAACGTACAGTACCATGTAGTCATGATGATGCCAACTCAACATCTGCAGCAGCCTCCACACAGTGTTTTGGAAAGGTCCATTTGTTCGGTTGGTCCAGTCTAGAATAATGCTCTCCTCTCCTCTCCTCTCCTTCTCGACTTTTCATCTTTTTCCTTTCTCCTTGCATCACTAGAATCTCCCATCCCAATGGGCCCTCTCCTCTCCTCTCCTCCCCTCTCCTCTCCTCTCCTCTGCTCTCCTCTCCTCTCTCTTCTCCATCCCAATTGGTCTCTTTGGGGTTATAATCAGTTTAATTAATCTGCCACCACTTATCCTGCAGATGGAGCCCCTGCTGTGGGGACTGGGAGACCCCGCTGCAGGGGACTCAGTAGAGGACCTCAGTGGAGGGTCTCTAGTGGCAGCAAGCTGTGCCCAGTTTGGACTGCTGTACTGCCAAAGTGGGCAGTGGCCATAAATTGTAGTAATCCACATGGCTTTCAGTGAATTTCACAGGTTTGTTAACCCACAGAAGGAATCGCAAAGATTAACTCCCATCACAAGATGGCCCCAAATGCTTCCTAACATGCCCCAAACGCTTCCTAACATGCCCCAAACTCTCTCTCACTTGCTGGCTTCAACACAGGAAGACTCCACCTGTAGCACGCTGCCACTCTACTTCCCATGTATGTAGTATTTAAAAGTCTTACCACCTCCAAACCCATGTCATCCAATTGTGTGTGTGTGTGTGCGTGTGCGCACGCGTGTGTGTGTGTGGATAGTCAGGTGTGTCTCACTTCTATTTACCCATTTTAGCCTAATGATGTATATGTTGTTTAACATTTGGTGCCTGGAGACACATATTAGCTGCATTCAGGCTCTTGAGATGTTAGCTTTTTTAAATCAAAATGGGGGTTTGTTACAGTGGAATGAAGACAGTCTAATGCAAGATGAAGTTATTATGGGTTTAAATGCAACTTATTTCATGTTTTTATGTGCATCAGAGGCTTTCAGCAAGGGCTTTTTTTGCAGGTGCTTTAGGCATCAATGGGTTAAAAGAGGCCCTGGTGCTTGAGAATAAGACCTGCCCTTCATTCTCCTCTGTGGCTACAGTGGTAGTCAATAGATGGTTATCAGTGAGATTGGCCTCTGGGCTGGAGCATCTGGACTACCCATCACTATTGGCCTCTGGGCTGTAGTCTTTCTGAACTATTTATCACTCACGCCATCACACACAAGAGAGAGAGAGAGAGAGAGAGAGAGAGAGAGAGAGAGAGAGAGAGAGAGAGAGAGAGAGAGAGAGAGAGAGAGAGAGAGAGAGAGAGAGAGAGAGAGAGAGAGAGAGAGAGGGAGGGAGAGGGAGAGGGAGAGGGAGAGGGAGAAGATGTTATAAGGTCATCCACTAGTGGAGAGGGCAGCTGTGAGTTGCATTTCACCCCCTGATGGACATGTGTTATCTCTGAGCTCTTATGTAACCTCCTGCATCAAGACAATCTGTGAGAGGTCTGCAAGATATCGTGTATGGGGTAGCACTCAGATGTCTGTGAGAGGTCTGCAAGGATAACGTGTATGGGATAGCACACCTGACCATTCACTATCTTCAAGATTTACTTCAGGGAGAAAAAGATGAACTGGGTGTCAGGGTTGTAGTTACATGTCTATTGTATTGATGTATGGTATACAGTTTGATTGATTGCTTTTTTTGTTTGTTTGTTTGCTGAAAGCAATGTTTAACACTGAATGGCTGGGGTGCACACATTTAGATTTGGTTGTTAAAAAGTCTGCTGTTGATCTGTATGAAGGAACATGCTATCTCTTTCTATTTCTCTCTCTCTCACACACACAAATAGCATTCTGGAAACTTCTCCCGAAGATGTGCAGAGCTCTGGAGAAATCAATTTGTGCCTAGGGAACCTCACCATACTGTGAGGTAATTGGAATTGTTTGGAAAGAGCTTTAAATTGTATGTTTTGCTATATGCCCCCTTCAAAAATACAGCACAACTAGTGTGGCTAATACAGTATTATCAAACTACCACAAAAGAAACCCAATTGATGTGATTTTGCTCTCCATTCATTGTTTTTATTAAATAGAATTAAAAATAGACCAATATAATTTCAACTCTGGATAATTCCTTTAAGCCTTTAATGCCTTAATCGTCTTATTCTTACAATAGCCACGGCTGACTTTAATAATTGCAGTCCTGACTATGCTTGGCTATATCAATGACCCTAAGCCTTTGAATATTTTAATAGTGTTATAAATGCATGCATGAGTAACTTTATAAATGAATGCACATTTTCCTGCAGTTCGTGGAAAGTGTTTTATTATAGTCAACTGAAACATTTCCTTTTACTAATGTACTTAATTTGTGCTGCAGTCCCCTTCCAATGACAGATAGAGAGCTAAACTGGGCATGTGTCCAGTGGCTGAGGGTTATACTTTTCTCCAGCGCGGTTGGCAGGACTCTCTGCAATTTGGTGAAATGTTTTCTGGTGCCAATCTAATACAGATGTGGTGTAACAATCCATTGCTATTACAGATCTGGTGTAACAATCCTATGCTATTCTTGGCATTATGTGAATAATAGCACCACCATGTCCATCATCATCTCCATCTCAGGCCTGTGTGTGTGCATGTGTGTGTGTGTGTGTGTGTGTGTGTGTGTGTGTGTGTGTGTGTGTGTGTGTGTGTGTGTGTGTGTGTGTGTGTGTGTGTGTGTGTGTGTGTGTGTGTGTGTGTGTGCGTGCCTGTGTGTGCATTCCTCTTGGTTGGCTGATGAATGCTGATAGATTGAGAAGTTTTTTTAGATTGAGGTGAACACCACCTATAATTGTCATCCTGACTGCCAACATCCGACAGTCCTCGATACTGTTGATGATAATGTTGTTGCTGTTGTTGTTTTCCTGGGGATTGGCCCACAATTTAGAGCCACAGTTTCCACTTTCTATATTGACGATGGGGCTTTCAACCAGTCAAGATGTAGTATGAAAGTGGCCTGTGCCTCTGTTAATGGCCGGCGAAATGGGCAAAAATGCCCGGGCCATTTTTCAGTACCAGTCCAGTG
>NC_085864.1:50415709-50430709 GCF_034702125.1 Engraulis encrasicolus
TGTTTTCTTCTTATTCTTTTTCTAATCTCACTTTTTCTAAAATAAATTGTACCCTGATCGATCCTTTTAATTACGAAGTCAAGGCTTATTTTATTTTTGCAAGTGAGTCAGCTAAAACACAACGCAGAGCATTCATCCTTCAATTTTTATTGGAGAAGAGAATTTTGGAAACGTCCAAAATCTAACAATATGATTTGCTGGTGAGAAAAAAGTGAGATAGCCTATATACATTTATATACACAAACTGAAGGGCACATGAACAGATGTGAGTGATCAATTGTCTTTACCTACACCAATAAACTCAACATATGAATAAAAGCATTAAATAGTAACACTACCACCTTATTCTGATGTGCATTACGTCATTCACTTGTTTTGTTTTCTCCACCAGTGTCACACTACAGTTGGGAATATTGTAAACAACTGAACGTACATATGATGAGGAGGGATGTTATCGCCAGCTATATTTTAATTTGGCAGATAAAATGAAGATAAGTATGAGTGACAGAAAGATGAAATATACATAATGATCTTCACTTTATCCGCCAAATTAAAATATAGCTGGCGATAACATCCCTCCTCATCATATGTTGATGAAAGAACCACAATGGGGAAAAAAACATGCACACAAACAAAAGAAATAAGTAAACAAAAACAAGCAGCATATGAATAACACCTGACTTGTGTTTACACTTAAGTGGTATCTTAGCAACAGCATCAACGAACAAGCTGTGGTGCAACATGATGCATCGTATCCCACAGCATCTTTATTTGTATTCATTCTAGGCGCATTCAGGCCGCCTGCGAACCGGACATCGTGTTCACGCCACAGATTTTAGCATTCACGAACCGGAAAGTTGGTTCGCAATGTGAACCGCAAAATACTAGGTTTTCCTCTGCGAACTGTGATGACAGTGTGGCCGTCAGCAGGTTCATCCAGGTAACACAGCCACGTGCGGAAAAAAGTTCAGAGCCTGGTATGAACACGGGCAGTTCGCAGATAAGCACTTTAGTGCCGAACGTAACTGGTGCTGGCACCGGCACTGGCTCCGTTCTGGTCGGCCTGAAAGCCCTAATAGTGAACCGGCCATTGTGTTAACAGCACAGATCTTAGCGTTAACAAACTTCGAAAGCGCAGAACGTAACTAGTGCAGGCACCGGCACCGGCTCCATTCTGGTCGAACTGAATACAATATAAGATCCATTTTACCTCAGAATAAAATCAGAGTGCTCTAATGGTATAAATGAATGCATGGCATTACACTTTGCTGATGCATTTAAGAAAAACAAAAACATGTTTTATCCATTTCATCCAGCATGTTTTATCCATTTTTTTTATCCATCAACAGTGTACTGGCTACAGTGCCTGGAGCAATGTGGAATTACTAGGTGATTTGCTCTAGGGCACTTCAGCCAGAGATGGAGGTGTAAGATTTGAAATTCTCAGTGAATCACAACCTCATTGAAACTCTTGATTACCCATCACTTCTATAATTACGTTGTTGATAAACATTTTACTCATACTAATTTACTTAATGAAATTAAATTATAATTTTTGTTACAGAAGAACAAGACCATGAAACACAATAAACGGAGGCTGAGTCGAGCTGTACGGGGTAGAAAATAGACCGTAGAAAAGGGCCAAATACATATGTCTGGTCCTAATGGTTTGTGTGTGTGTGTGTGTGTGTGTGTGTGTGTGTGCTGCATTCTCTATATGTCTAGGCCAGGGCTATTCAATTGGCGGCCCGCGGGCCAGATGCGGCCCGGACACGGCCCAGATGCGGCCCGGACGTGGCCCAGATCCGGCGGCCAGCCGCAATAGTGAAACGCCATTGGGGAGTCTCCAGAACAAATTAACATTTTAAACCCTCGCGGAAACTAGTTAGTTTGTCTCCCTTTCCAACAGTTAGTCTAGTCTCTAATAGTTTTGCAGTCTCAATATGCCAGTTTGTGGACTATGCCTACAACAAATAGCCCATTTTCAATAGCTGCGTCGTTGGAAGAGGTGCCGTTGCGCAACGCGCAATGCGCGGCACACGCTCGCGTGCCAATGCTGCATTGTGCAAGGTGCCTGCGTTTGAGATGTGTCTGAAATAAGTTGAAAAACAATCTCCCACCTGCAGGAATGAGACTGAGGTAGCACTATAGGTCTGTGCTTCTTGTGGAAGAGTTGCCGACTGAAAAAATGAGCAACGATATATGGAGCAAATAACGGAGATATGACGTTTGACAACACAGTTCATGCAACACGGAGGCGAGGTTATGTTCTTAAAATATATGAAATCTACTAAGTCTGACAAAACGACACGTCAGTGCTGATGAACATTGCACAATACGTCTGTGCATTTGAACTGTGCACGTAGCCTAAATGTCCGTATCCACCTGTAAGAAAGAGGTGTGTGACCGTCAAGTAGGCAGGGAGTGAAGGCTATTTTATTAGCTGCATTGGAAGGTGTGGATGACAATTGCAGCATTGACTGGTTTTAAAGTGAAGCTGCAACGGGCGAGTTATGCTCTCTTTTGAGCCTCAACGCTATTAGTCAAAGCAGTTAGTTTTGATTTTTGTTCCATTCTAGGTCTGCGCTATCCGTATCCCGCAACGGTAGTTGCAGCGACAGGATTGTCAAACTGCCTTCAATACAAGGAGTAAACTAGACGTGTCTGTTGTTTTGTAGCCACGCAGACCCGACGAAAATGAAAATGAAACATTAAATATTTATGTCACGTGCATTTTGATCGCACTACCAGCCAGCGCGGTAGTTTGGAACAAAGAAGTGGATCAACGCTTAAAGAGAGGGGGGAAATATTAGAGGCGCATCAGAACGCAGCTTCTTCGACTTCTCAACTCACTTCAATGCTCCTTCAACAACGTGTGTCTGGCAGTAGGCTAGTGTTCTATGGCTACAGAAATATGGTCACTCATGCCCGTAACGTCCGTTCCAATTCAGGATATGGTCACTATGAATGATTTCAAGATCGCTTGCCGTTTATACAACCGCAAACATCCCCTGTTCTGTATTCTCTGGTGGTGATTTACAGAAACAATTAGTTTTCCATATTCACACAGATATCCGTTTTATAGTTTGTGAGGTCAGATAACATTAGTCATTGAACTGTGCAATACTGCAATATATTGTGTCCAAAATATTACAATACAGAATTGTGCTAATTGTATTGCACAGAGTATTTTGTAAACGTAGCCTATTACCTTTATTTAAACAGGAAGATAACATTGAGTTACCTCTTTTTCCAGGGAGTGTATGATACTCACCCCTGCAGATTATTGCAGTAGCCTAAGTGCTGTAGCACTGCAGTTTTGATATTGCATGGACAACAAATTATTATTTTTTTGTGAATCTCTGCTCTGCTTGATGCTCAATGTTAGGATTAAAGCTAGCTTTTAAAAATCTAGAAAAAGTTATTTTACCACCTAGGCCTAGTGACCGGCGGCGCCGCTGACATGTGCGGCCCACCTCCGCCTCTTGGT
This sequence comes from Engraulis encrasicolus, assembly GCF_034702125.1. NCBI lineage: Eukaryota > Metazoa > Chordata > Actinopteri > Clupeiformes > Engraulidae > Engraulis > Engraulis encrasicolus. The sequence goes on from NC_085864.1 coordinate 50,419,200, forward strand.
TTCAAAATGTGGCCCACTTGAAAAACTAATTGAATAGCCCTGTCATAACCTGTTCCCATACTCCTCCACTGCATCTCCCCTCTCCTGTGTGTGTGTGTGTGTGTGTGTGTGTGTGTGTGTGTATTTCTCCCCCATACTTCATTTCAATAATTCATCTGGCTTCACTTTGAACTGTCTGCTTCATTATGGATGACAGGATGATGCTGCACTCCGCCCCATTCTGTCTCCACCCACCCATCACTTCTGCCAAAACCCATGTCACCTGACCACCGCCCACCCATCACTTCTGCCAAAACCCATGTCACCTGGCCACCGCCCACCCATCACTTCTGCCAAAACCCATGTCACCTGGCCACCGTCACAGTGGGTTGACATACAGTGTCCAAACTCGACATCCAACCCGTGTCTGCAGTTCACCTAGGAGCGCTGTCGAGCGAGCGCAGCCCCATTCTGTCTCCGCCCACCCATCACATCTCAGCTCCCATGTCACCTGGGCACCGCCCACCCATCACATCTCAGCTCCCATGTCACCTGGCCACCGCCCACCCATCACTTCTGGCAACTCCCATGGCACCTGGGCCCCGTGCTGCCACACCTGAGGGGACTCCCATGTAGGGTTGCCAACCGTCCCTTGAAATACGGAATCGTCCTGTATTTAGAGATAAAAGTACGGGTTCCGTATTGAACTGAAACGGGACACAGGACGTTAAAATGCAAGAAATTACATCTAAGAAATGCTAATTTTTCTGGGGGACAACCCCCAGACCCCCGGCACGATGAAATGTCCCGTATTTTTTTCATTGACAGTTGGCAACCCTACTCCCAACTCACCTGGCCCATATGAAAAAGTCTTATTAAAAACGCATATGGATTATATCTGTTCCATAAGAATATTATAAGGGTCATACAAGGCACAAACCCACATATACAAATCTAACTATTTTTTTATTCATTTTCAGTCATATATGCCATACACAATTTATGTTACTAAGGGCTTATATATTTCTTATAAGTAAAAAGATTGGAAAATAGTGCTGTTTTTGGATGAATGCCAATCAGATGTGTGCTGTATTTGTGCCATGTTGTTGTTGTATATGTTACAGTAGGCCCTATGTGTATGCCATATTTAAAGGTGCACCATGCAATATTTGTTGTAGCTTATTTCCAGCTAGGGTGACCACCTGCTAATAAGTCCAAGGGGGGACAAGGGGTATGCTTCGGAGGGACAATGTGGGACAATGTGGGACAGACCCCCCCCCCCACATTTGTCTTTAGGCAATATAGGCCTATATATAATCAAAGTGATGTAGGCCTATCCCCCTAAATCTTGGGCTTTATATGCCACAATTGCATAGGTAACAGGTAGGCCTATTAACCTAAACATTGCGCATATGGACATTATAATATCGTGCAACCAATGTGCAGTTTTTTCCTTCTAAATGCTGCAAATAGTAAGTAGCCTATCAAATGTAATCACTTAGCCCCCACATCCCTAATAAATATACCAATCATAATCAATAGGCTAATATGCAACACAAGACAATCTTCATTGTCAGTAGACCTCCATGTGATACAATAAGTCAGGGATTGTCACGGTTCAGACAGACGACCAGAGGACCACAATTGCGTCACACAGAAAGTTTATTGAAAACTTGAGGGGAAAGGGAAGTTGGGAGAGTGAGGGTTCTGCTGGTTCCAAGAGTTACCGGGATTCCAGGGTTCGTCCAACGTGCTGTGTGTGCGTCCCCCCCAGTGGCAGAGATTCGTCCAAAGGAGCCGGTGGTAGGTGGTCCGGAAGTCCTGGGGGGGAACACAAACACAACAGCACGGTGAAACAGGGCAGAAGTACAGTTCAGGGAGAATCCAAAATCGTTGTGCAGAGACAGAAGGCTGGTCAGAATTACCGGGGTAGAAGAGTAGTCAAGAGTCGTGCAGGCAGAAGGCAGGTCGGGTTTTCCGGGGCAGCCGAGTAGTCAGGCAGTGATGTTCCCAATGAGTCTCCCGTGTCGAAGCGTGTGTCAGAAAAATGAACCATCGCAAAGGAAAGCGTGTATCGGAGCTTGATTCGTTTGCAGTTGATCACGTGATTCGTGACGTTTGAAGCTTCATTCAGCGCCCATTCACATGAAGCTTCAACAGTGACGTGAGGCGTGTCGGTGCCCAACGGGTCCCGCCTGCCCGATCCGTTCCTTTTGCACACTGCACATGCGCAGTATGACGTATACGGAAGGGAAATTGCCTGATCTGTTCCGTTATTTTTTTACTTTGTCGTTTTAAGTGTTTATTTTGCAGGAGGAAGTTTGAGTTTTAAACTATTTGTTTTATAATAATACAGGCCGTCACAGAAACGCTAAATAAGGTCACCAACTGGCCAGTTAACCAACTAACTATTCAGAGCACAATATTATGTTATTTACAGCGACAAACGACATTTGATGTGAAACAACGATATAAAGTAAGGTATAATATAAATATATAACATCTCTCTTTGTGTTGATGTTCTGGCGGCTGCAAAATAAACATTTAAAACGTGAAAGTCATTAGGGAACGGATCAGGCAGGCGGAACGCGTTGGGCACCTACAAGTCGACTGAAAGAGTTGCGCAGCATTGAAGTTGATCAAAGTGCTGCGAGCCTGCGTGCGATTGCAGGTTTGTAGTAGGAAGAATTCACCAAATTCAGTGCAGCTAGCGTAATACAATGAACAAAATGAACAATGAGCAAGGGTGCCCTATGGCAACTGTAATTTGGCTTTTAAAATGGAACATTTAAAATTTAAATGTCATTACAAAATGCATTTCGCAACGCCTACAGTTAAATACCAGCTTGTTTCCTTCCGGAGAAAGTCAGTCTCCGTAGTGTAGTGGATAGAGTGGTGCGCTCACAACGTAATGACCGTGAGTTCTAACCCTGCTCCACCTCAGTAATACATGTGGTCAGAATGTCAGGGCAGAAGCATTCTTGTCGCTGAAGTTTATAAACATAAAAAAACGTAATCAGTCGTTTTTGGGATAAAATATTACTGTGACTAACTGCAATGCAATTTTGTGGCAAATGACTAGGAGATTTTTAGGCCTATGTCCATTATGATCCGTCACATTTCAGTGACTAAAATACTTAATGCACGCCGTTAATTCGTTCTCGCAAAATAAACGTGAAGGCATTTTTTCAGTTGTTTTATTCATGCACAAGAATCCATGTAGGCCTTTTCATTTTGCGTTTTGGTTCAAACTGCAATTCCGCGTTTTTTGCCAGCAGGTGTCCTCATAGAGTATTTGAAGCACTGAATCAATCACCCATTACTCGAAGCATTCGCCACTGACGCTTTGTGCTTCAACAAAACTTCATTTGCCCATCACTGGAGTCAGGATACAGGCAGGTTCAGGGTCAAGATACAGGAGTCAGAGAGAAGACAGCAAACTGGTTCCGGGTGTGGGATTGCAGACGATCTGACAAAGTAGAGCTGTGAGAAGAGGCTTTAAATACTGGGAGAGGTTAGTGGGTAATGCAGCGCAGCTGGCAGAGTAATCAGAGCAGAGTGGTGCAAGGAGAGGTTGGTGAGTGGATAATGTAGCGCAGCTGGCCAGGTAATTAGAGCAGAGCAGGGAAGAGACAGGTGGGACTAGTTTGGGTGAGTAGAGAGAGCGGTGAGCAGAGTGGCAGGTAATGGGAACCAATTAAGGTGGTGAACTGGTGGAGTGAGAGGGCTCATGACAGGGATGTCAAACTCAGGCCCGGGGGCCAAATTTGGCCCGTGGAGCCATTTTATTTGGCCCGCGAGATCATTTCAAATGTGTATTACAGGTGGCCCTCATACACCACAACTGTGTAGTTTACTAAGAGTTGAACATGAAAATGCTTATATCACAGGAATATGAGTGGGCCAATATATATATATATATATATATATATATATATATATATATATAGGCCTATATATATTGAGTTTGGCCCACGACTTCGCTTTTGGCCCTCTGTCGATTTGAGTTTTACACCCCTGCAATAAGTGAACATAATTTCAATATCTTGAAAAGACACCTTGTGCATCTGTGCAGTTGTGCGAAATTGGTAGCTTATGAGGACCCATAATAGCCTAGTTTGTACGCCTTTAAGGACCTGTAGGCTACATTTTACAATAATACGTTTAGAAACCTACAACATCACAGCATTTGGGGAAAACACTTCAACATTTGGATCTAGCAATTATTGGCTGGCATTGCAATTCCTGCTCTTATGTTTATTCTGTTACAAATGCCAGGGGGTTTCGTAATGAATGCAGGATGGCAAAAAGCTGTTCAATTCAATTTGCAGCCGCTAGGGGCGTCTAGATTTCTAGACTACGGACGCGCCGTAATTTAAAATCTAACGGACTTTGTTGGGGAAGACACGACCGAACAGCGCTCTCCAGTAAGTATTGATTTATTTATTTTAGGCGATTCATAAAAGTACAAAAGTATATCTGAAGCTTCTATACTATCAATACTTTGATATTTAGTAGAATTTTGTTTTATGACTTTAAAAGGTGTGTTTTTTCATGTTGTTTTCAAAACGAGACAGGTAATTCATTCATTCAAAGACATTGAGAACTACATTGGCTATTGTAGTCTTTTGTAAATACTGCTAAAATATAATGCCATCCGATACATGGAGGAAGTGCAGTTAAATAAAAATTATCTAGGTTGTGCCCATTTTAACAGCTTGTTTACGTTAGCTTGCTAGCCAGCTACTAGCAAACCGGTTGGCTGAAGCAAACTTGTGTAGCTCTAAAGTTAAACGGTCACAAGTGTTCAAATACTCTCATGAAACCGCTATATTGGTCTGAATTTGGTTCGTGGTACACTTTTACACCGATTGGTGATGGTCACAACAGGTTTGGCACCAAACTGTGTTTTTAACGGTACAAATCCACAAGCGGTGGCATCATGTTCTCCTCACATTAACGAATTCCAGGCTAATTATTTATTAGCAATTAAGCTTAATGGATGCCCATGAACTGCGCCCTCGTCCCATATGCTGTCCATCATTGGTGAATGAATGAAGTACTACCTGGACTCATAGTTTAATACAGGTGTCCGTGGTTGGGCTACAAATAACTGAATTTGTTCTTAATCTTGTGCAACAGTAAGCAGGTGGAATTACCTCTGGGTCGGACAGGGCTAGCCAGCTACCCACCCTGCTACGGTGATGCCTGCCTGGCTGCTGCCTTCAGTCCCGGCTGTTACGGACCAAGAGTAAGTAGGACATTGTACATCTTATAATATTCAACATCATTACTGTCACGGGATAGAGATGTGAAAGAGAGCGTTGTCCATTCCATGTCGTGATGCAATGTCTGACTGTCATCCTACGAAATTTACATGAAAGCTCTAAGTTTAGCTACACCTGTTGCCTCTTCAGATCGGAGCGCTGGTGTGATGTTTCCCCGTCGACTGATGAGGGGAGGAAGGAAGCCACGGCACGCGATTGTTCAACATGACAGTCAAGAAAGAGAAATAAAAAATCATGAGTGAAGTTCTTCGTCAGGTTTTTTTTTTTCTGGGAGCTTATTTAGACTGTCTAGGCCTGTGTTATATACAAATATTACATTTAAAGTCTCATGCTTCATATGAGAAATGTGCAGAATTCATATAAATATTGGTGTCAGAAACTGTTTAAGAAATGTACGAATTAAATAAGGTTTGCATGTAATGAAATGTACTATAAACTTTATAAAATGTATATACGAATATTACATTTCAAGTTGTAAACTTCATATAAACTTAATATAGAAAGTCTGTAAAATCCAACTACGGAACATGTACGGAACATACGTAAATTGAATAAGACTTCAATATGATTTTAACATAAAACGTGCATTATTTCTATAGGAATATAGTAGTTTTCTCCTATGTTTTAGTCAATATAATATAGTATTATGCATTGTTGGCATGTCAAACTCTTATAAGAATGTATACTGCATGCAGCCATGTTATACGGCATGCGTATAAGTTCCATATAGTATTTCTTTTCGAAAAGGGGCCATAATCGACTATCATGATAGACATATATTAGAAAACGTATAAGTGACTCTTGCAAATCTGGCACATTTTTTCTATACGATTTCATGTAAGGAACATGCATGTTTGCAGTATATGAATCATATAATTCTTTTTCATATGGGGGGCCCCGTGCTGCCACACCTGAGGGGACTCCCATGTCACCTGGGCCCCGTGCTGCCACACCTGAGGGGGAGGTACTCATGTCATCTGCGCCCCGTGCTGCCACACCTGAGGGGAAAGATAGTGCAAATCATGACAACACATCTGCAGGTCCTATTGTATGGGACAGGCTGCAGCCCACCGGCCATGACTTCTAGCACTGTACCTGGACACTATACTGCCACACCTGGTGGAGAAATGAGTTGGCCTCAGGTTACACGGCCACATCCAGGGGGACACTATACTGCCACACCTGATGGAGAAATGAGTTGGCCTCAGGTTACACGGCCACATCCAGGGGGACACTATACTGCCACACCTGATGGAGAAATGAGTTGGCCTCAGGTTATACGACCACATCCAGGGCCACTGACAGCTTTGGCTGTGCCCAGGACAAAGACATCTGAAAAGGCCCCAAACTATGTATATTACATGGGCATGTCTACTACCAGCCACACTTACACTATGAACCCGCGCATGCATTCACAGATGTACGTGCGCACGCAGGCAGGCACGTACACACACACGCAAAATTACTCACAGAAACACACGCACCCCTCTGCATCTCCTCTCCCCATCTCCCTGAACAGAGTGAACAGTAGGACACACACACACACACACACACACACACACACACACACACACACACACACACACACACACACACACACACACACACACACACACACACACACACACACACACACACACACACACACACACACACACACACACACACACACACACACACACACCCATCTGCATCTCCTCTCCCCATCTCCCTGGCTGCATGCCATCATGATATATCAGTGAGGTGCTTCTGGAGCTGTCTGGGGAAGGCAGAGAGCTTTTCCACTGAGGCACAGAGCACAACTCAGGCCATTGCTGCTGTCAGGAGCTGTCTGTTCTTTATGTCCTCACACACACACACGCACGCACACACGCACGCACACACACACACACACACGCACATGCACAGATGCGCAATGCAGGCCATTGAAGCTGTCGAGATCATTCTTTCCTTTACAGCCTCATCCTGCCCAGTCAACACTTTCAGCAATTCTATCACACACAGGCGCGCACACACACACACAAACGCACACACACACACACACACTGAGCCATCTCATCAGCACTCCCATCATTACCCAGAATGCCTCTCCCAGCGTTCTCCCTGCATACTTTACACCACAATTTATTTACCCATTATTTTGTATCCACATCTACCACTCTCTCTCTCTCTCTCTCTCTCTCCCTCTCTCTCTCTCTCTCTCTCTCTCTCTCTCTCTCTCTCTCTCTCTCTCTCTCTCTCTCTCTCTCTCTCTCTCTCTCTCTCTCTTCTCTCTCTCTCTCTCTCACACACACACACACACACACACACACACACACACACACACACACACACACACACACACACACACACACACACACACACACACACACACACACACACACACACACACACACACACACACACAGACAGAGAGGCACGCATGGACGTACGCGCTCACACACACACACACACAAACTTTTAACAAAAGAACGTGAGATAGAGGAGAACAATAAAAGGAAAAGTAAACGTGATAAACATGAAAATGATAAAGGAGGAGAATCGTTAACTAGCGGAGATTAAAGTGCATATGAAATGACAAAAGTAAGCACTTCCCTCTCTGAAGTTGTGAAAAAAGCTGATAAACAAGAAGAATACTAAAGGAGACTACGGGAGAAAGTAGAATAAAGCAACAATAAAGGGGATATAATGGAGAGAAGAAAGAAGACACTTAACTTTTCTTTAATTTTACTTCTCTAAAGGCTTTGATGTAAATCATAGTTCACAGAATTCCCAAAACTAGAGAAAACATCACAAGATATGGAAAAAAACAGTCCCAAGATGTGGTGCCTCCAGGGCTGGTTTGTGATTGTGGGCAAGTGTATGTATGTAGGCTATGTGTCTTTTGCTTTGAATGCTTTGAGACAACTTTAGTTGTGATATTGCGCTATATAAATACAGATTGTTTTGTATTGGATTGAAAACAAAAAACACTCCCAAGATGCGGTATAGAAGACTGTGATCATCAGGCATAGATATTCAAAAGCTTTTTTTTGCAGCTTTTAATAATAGTATGTTTCTGCCAATTGTATCTCATATGCAAAATACTGTACTGCTTTTACTTCACTGGCTCACTGGAAGATGCTGCAACCAGCTATAAGGTAGAGCAGGAGTGTCTGTGTATGTGTGTGTGCGAGTGCGTGCGCGTGTGTGGGCGTGCAAGAGTGTGCGCATGTTCGTGTGTGGGTGTATGAGAGTGCCCTGCAGAGTGTGTATGTGTGTGTGTGTGTGTGTGTGTGTGTGTGTGTGTGTGTGTGTGTGTGTGTGTGTGTGTGTGTGTGTGTGTGTGTGTGTGTGTGTGTGTGTGTGAGAGAGAGAGAGAGAAATAGAGCTGATGGCTTGTGATGTGTGTCTCCTTCACTGCCCTTCTAGCTGGCAACAACTGGAGCAACACACACACGCACACACGCACTCACACACTCACACACACACACCTGTCTGACAGCATCACTGCCCGCCGCTTAACAAGGAAGGTTTCCTGAGGTCAGTAAACAGTGGAGGTGTGCTGCTTGTGTGTGTGTGTGTGTGTGTGTGTGTGTGTGTGTGTGTGTGTGTGTGTGTGTGTGTGTGTGTGTGTGTGTGTGTGTGTGTGTGTGTGTGTGTGTGTGTGTGTGTGTGTGTGTGTGTGTGTGTGTGTGTGAGAGGGTGTGTGTGTGTGTGTGTGTGTGTGTGTGTGTGTGTGTGTGTGTGTGTGTGTGTGTCATGGGAGGAGTAGCCCCACCTGCTTCCCATCTGTTGGCCCTCTGCAGCACACAAGGCTACACAAGCTGGAGAATAGCAAGGCAATTAGGACACACACACACACACACACACACACACACACACACACACACACACACACACACACACACACACACACACACACACACACACACACACACACACACACACACACACACACACACACACACACACACACACACACACACACACACACACACACACACAATTTTTCTTGTGCCTTCTTGGTCTTCTTTTGTCTTCCTGTATGTTTACAAAATATAGTTGGAAAAACTTCATTTTCGTATATGATTTTTTTTTTCCTTTCATTTAGGAGGGCTGAAGCTTTTATATTAGTGACTTCTGAAGCCAATTGATTAATTGAAAGTCAGGTTATTAGCTGTTGTTGGGTATAGTAGTTCACCTGGTTCTGGAGGGCTGCCTACAAAATTATGTGCCGGGTGGGCTGCAGAGCACATACATTTGCCCGATATGTATTTCTTATCCTATTGGTATGCAAGGGGTGGGTGGCTCTCCATATGGCATCCTTCCTCACCCCCTCCTCACCTGTTTTTTTTTCCTTTTTTTTTCTTTGCTTTTTTAGTCTTAATGCCTGAGCCAATGAGAATAGACAGTAATTGAAAGCTACAGTGGTGAAGCCACACAAGTGATATTACTCCTCTTTTACCTCTTCCTCCTCCTCCATTACTCTTCCTCTCCTTCCTCCTCGTCCTCCTTTTTCCTCTCCCCCTGTTAGTCCCAGTGAGTCTGTTTGTGGATCCTATTTGCCTGAGCCAGAAGCTCTGGAGAGAGAAGACGCTAATTGGAAGCTACACAGCGAGTGGTGGAGTAATTAATTGATGTGCCAGCGTTGCAACATGTACACGTGTTTACAAGGCATAGAGTAGAGGGATGATGATATCAAAAGTGACAAGGGATAGAGGAGGTGGGAAGAGGAGGAGGAGGAGGTGGAAAGTGGAGGAGGAGGACGAGGAGGTGGAGGTGGGAAGAGGAGGAGGTGGAAAGTGGAGGAGGAGGTGGGAAGAGGAGGAGGAGGAGGAGGAGGAGGAGGAGGAGGAGGGAAGAGGAGCTGGGAAGAGGAGGAGATGGTGGAAAGAGGAGGAGGAGGAGGAGGAGGGAAGAGGAGGAGGGAAGAGGAGCTGGGAAGAGGAGGAGATGGTGGAAAGAGGAGGAGGAGAAGGAGGAGGGAAGAGGAGGAGGAGGAGGGAAGAGGAGCTGGGAAGAGGAGGAGGAGGTGGGAAGAGGAGGAGGTGGAAAGAGGAGGAGGAGGAGGGAAGAGGAGCTGGGAAGAGGAGGAGGAGGTGGGAAGAGGAGGAGGAGGTGAGAAGGACATTACATGTGTTTACAAGGCATACAGTAGTGGGATGATCACATCAGAAGAGACAAGGGATAGAGGAGCTAGGAAGAGGAGGAGGAGGTGGTGAGGGGAGGAGGTGGGAAGAGGAGGTAAGAAAATGAGGAGGTGAGGAGAGCAAGTGGGAAGAGGAGGTGGGAAGAGGAGGAGGAGAGGAGAGCAAGTGGGAAGAGGAGGAGGTGAGGAGAGTAGGCCAGAAGAGCGGGTGAGGAGAGGAGGAGGTGAGGAGAGTAGGCCAGAGGAGGAGGGAATGTGGGGAGGAGAGGAGATGAAATGATAGATCATAGGTACCGGAAAGGTGGATGCCGTGGTGCATTGGCATCCCCAGTTTTGGGCTCTCTAAATGAGGCTTCCTCAACTTTCACTGCAGACAAATGAGTGGAGTGTAGCAGCAGTAACATTGTCAAAAATAAAGAATCTACCCCCTCGAAAAAATTAAAAAATGCAACACCACTTAGAAACTGATTCTGGCGCCCTTGTGATAGATGGGAGCTGGAAAGCGTTGAGGAGAGAAGGTTGAAAGAGGAGGAGCGGAGAGCAGTTTAGGAGAGGAGGTGGGAAGAGGGGGAGCGGAGAGCAGTTTAGGAGAGGAGGTGGGAAGAGGAGGAGCGGAGAGAGGTTTAGGGGAGGAGGTGGGAAGAGGAGGAGCGGAGAGCAGATTAGGGGAGGAGGTTTAGAGAAAGCAGACTGTCACCTGAGACTTGTAAATATTACTGTGAGTTTTTGTTTTTCTGCAATTGCACCAGTGTGGTGTGTTTTGAATGAGTCTTTTGGGTTGTGCGCTCAGAGCTTTGCAATCAAACAGTCAGACAGCACTGTATTAGTCACTGATGAATAATACAAAAAAGAAACAATATTTTTCAGCTAACAGCCCACGGCGCAACGAGGGGAGAAAGACATGAAGGAAAAAGAAGCTTTTTGGCATTCTGAATATTTGGCATTCTGAATATCAACTTCTGTGTGTGTGTGTGTGTGTGTGTGTGTGTGTGTGTGTGTGTGTGTGTGTGTGTGTGTGTGTGTGTGTGTGTGTGTGTGTGTGTGTGTGTGTGTGTGTGTGTGTGTGTGTGTGTAATAGGATAAATGATTTATAAAAGTATGGAGTAATGTGA
>NC_085864.1:50433209-50485709 GCF_034702125.1 Engraulis encrasicolus
ACCCCCTGATAACACTTTCCTCCCTAGTAGTGTAGTGTGTGTGTGTGTGTGTGTGTGTGTGTGTGTGTGTGTGTGTGTGTGTGTGTGTGTGTGTGAGAGAGAGAGAGAGAGACAGAGAGACATCCTTTTTGCTCCTCTCCACCTGTCCTTCCCCCGATTATTCCCCCTCCCCCCTCATCCCCACTCCTGTATTCCTGGATGGGAATGAAAGGTGAAGATATCTCTTTCATGTGTCAGAATTCTATTTGTGGGCGTGCATCAGGGTCGCATTCAGACATGGCATGGCAAGCAAAACAAAACAAAACACAAACACACACACACACAGACGTTTATTCTGAGACGCGTGTATAGCTCTCTCAGAGAGGTTATATGTCAGAGCTGCTCCTGTCAATGTGGTACAGTACACACACACTCACACACTGTGCTACAGAGCTTCTGCTAGCCTGTTAGTGAAGTCCAGTATAAACACTTTTGTTGACGAGAATACACACAGGAGCACGTTGAGTGGCGTTCAGGAGAGTATTTTCACTCTGCATGCAGATCAATGTCAGAGTTTTGGAATGGCATCTCTCCCCTGATCAAAAGAGAATGTGTGTGTGTGTGTGTGTGTGTGTGTGTGTGTGTGTGTGTGTGTGTGTGTGTGTGTGTGTGTGTGTGTGTGTGTGTGTGTGTGTGTGTGTGGTGGGGGCATTATGTGTGAGTTGGAAGTCTAGAAAGTGAGTGCAGCAGAATGCGGTTTGACAGCTGAGCGCAAGGCCTGAAGGGGGCAGTGTGTGTGTGTGTGTGTGTGTGTGTGTACGCTTCAGTCAGACTGGCAGAAGAACAATCCACTACAATACACAAGGCAAGCTTTTGTGTGCAGAGATTCACTGACGTCTCTTTTGGTTCACTAGGGCAGTGGGCCATACTGCCAGGCTGGTAGAGGGAAAGGGCTCTTTATACATGGGATTCTAAATTGTAGTTTTCTCCTGGCTGCATGACACTGGCTGCGCACAACATAACCTTTGATTGTTGACAACCACCGTAGGTCAAAAAAATTATCTGACATGGTCGGCTGCCAGTGTCTTGCCCCTCCACACAACATCGTGTTTATGAACACTGTGAACCCATGTAGTATAATATGCTAACTCTAACGCATTCAGGCCGACTGAGAACCGTGCTGGAGCCCGTTCCCGCACTTAATCCCGAACCAGCCGTCGTATTCACGCCACAGATATTTGCGTTCGCAAACCGCAAAATACTAGGGTTTTCTCTGTGATCCGTGATGACAACGTGGACGTCAGCTGGTCCATCCGGGTAACACAGTCACGTGCGGAAAAGTTCAGAGCCCGGTATGAACGCGGGTGGTTCGCAGATAAACACTTAAGTGCTGAACGTAACTGGTTCGGGCACCGGCTCCAGCTCCGTTCTGGTCGGCCTGAAAGCCCTATTAGTGGCCTTGTGATGCCGTCACTGACGAGAGAAGTGTATTTCAATATAACTCAAAAGCCCAATTCTAATGCCATTTTCTCATGCGCATTCAGGCCGGAGGATGAAGAATAGTCCCCCCCAAAGTTATTGTGGCTAGGCTAACTGCAGGGAAACGTTATTGTTTTCTCCACGGAGACGGGGCGTCAGCGAAACACGAGGCCACAAGCACAGGCTGAGGACGGGAGTTCGGTTCCCGGCCCGGGTCCTTTGCCAGCCCTTCCCCGTCTCCCTCTCCCCACACGCGTCCTGTCACCACCTTCACTGTCCTATCAAAAATTAAGTCAAAGAGACAAAAAAGGAGAAAGAACCCAAGTGTCTCATCATTTCAGGGGGCTAAAGCAACAGGTTTCCCTCTGTAGAAGAGGTTGATTTTTAAAGTGCTAAACGGTCCTCAACAGGAGATTATGGAGCTAACTGAAGATGCTCAGATGTGAAAAATGTGTTTTATATAATTACTGTGGGTGCCAAAGGACTCGCATTTCAACCCAATTAGGCACACGATTTATATCAAATGAAGATTTGTTCACAGTTCATCTGCTCCGACAAAACTCATTTCTTGTTTTAGGAGGTGCATTTGGAAGAGGGTCTGGTCTTTCTGTGTGTTCACCAGCCAAGGCAACACAAGGGAGTAAAATAACTTAAAGAATAACTTCTGCCAATTCCAATATGCTTTTGTATTCCTTACGCTACCCTTGACTTGTCAGTACCCGGTGATGCTGCATTTTTCAACTCGGCTCTTTCTGAGATCTGAGTTATTCTAATGGGGGCAGACAAACATTAAAAACTTTCTTAAAGGGACACTGTGCAGGAAATGGTCAAAAGAGGTGCTGCAACTATGCTGACCATTGAAACTGGGCTGCCTATTGCCAAATTTGATCTTTACATGAATGTTTACTAAGTAATTAACAAATATTTTCTAGTATGGTCCAAGTAGAGTCATTTTTGCAGCTAAAATGGCTATTTTTGGAAATTCAAAATGGCGGACCATGGAGAAGATCCCCCTTTTCATGTATGAAAAGTGCAAATTTTCCAGTCATAATGAATACTTAGAATTTGACGGTGGTGGTAAGTATTCATGAAAAAGGTAACATTAGTGAATGGGCAGCATGAATTCTAGAAATACACAACTAAACATATCACACAGTGTCCCTTTAAACATAGGCCTACTACAAATATGATCCTAAAAGGCATCACTGTTTGCTAGTAGTCTGCTGATGTTGCATAACCTTTTGGATGTTATTAGGAATAAATCAAGTTTTTTTTTTTATGTAAACAAACGCCTCACCATTACAATGACCAGGATCTCGGAAAAGGCTGAAAAAAAACAAAAATCTCAGATACCGACAAGTCCAGAGTAGTGTGAGCATTACAACTGCTGTATTCTTTTTTTCCCTGACTGCCAAATGGTGTGTGGAATATGAGGAAATGCAAACATAAATCATCTCGTTAAAGAGACGACAAGATGAAACGTGCACACACACACACACACACACACATGTGCGCGCGCTGGCACACACCCACACCCACTGACAGCTGTTCAAGGTCACGGAGAGTCAATCTATCAATCATTGATTTACTGTATCAATAAATCGGCAGCTCATCTCATGTTTGACTTCAGACAAATGCACACAAGCATGGATGCACACACGCATGCATGGAAGCACGCACGCACGCACACACGTCACGTTTTACACACACACACACACACACACACACACACACACACACACACACACACACACACACACACACACACACACACACACACACACACACACACACACACACACACACACACACACACACACACACACACACACACACACACACACACAAGCATGACTTCTCATGGTAGTTTTTCGTGTCACTGAGACAGAGAAACTCTCTGTGTCTCTTGGGGCCTCTTAGATTTGCTATAATTTGTGTGTGTGTGTGTGTGTGTGTGTGTGTGTGTGTGTGTGTGTGTGTGTGTGTGTACGTGCGCGCGTGTGTCCTTTAGCTCCTTGGCATATGGACTGCGATTAGCATTGTTATTAGTAATAAATTTGCCTCTTTTAATCTTAATTACAGACAAGAAGGGCAAGTGAAAGCGGATTAGGTGTTATTATTGAAAAGTACCACTTAATCTAATCAGCACCTTAATCTCATTATGGATTATGCTATCAGCAAGCTAATGGTAGCTAACGAGAGGTGATTACTATGGCGCTAGCTCAGTTTTCTTGACTTCAAGTTCAATAGACGAAACAATGGAAATGCCTGCAAAAAGCACCAGCATCTCAACAGGGGTGCCGGGGCACCCTGGGGTGCCGCGGGCCGTACTCAAGGGTGCCGCGGAAACGTGGCTGATAAATAAATTATGTAATATCATACATATTTGTCTGGATTGATAAGTTAATGCTAGTCAGTGGAATATTTCATCTGCCATTTACACACAATGAAGTATCGGATGCGATGCCATGTTGCGGCTTGATGGTTTGGGGTGCCTTGAAATTTTTCATGAATTGAAAGGGTGCCTCGCCTAAAAAAAGGTTGAGAAACACTGGATTATGCTATCAGCATGCTGATGGCGGCTAACGAGAGGTGATTATTATGGCGCTAGCTCAGTTTTCTTGACTTCAAGTTCAATAGATGAAACTATGGAAATGCCTGCAAAAAGCACCAACTTTCCACGTTGTGGAAGGCAAAAAAAATCTGTCTGAAACAGAAATAAGTAAGAGGTTCTGTTACTTATACTGCCCTACAAAGGCAAAGAGCAGTAAGTGCAATTTTTCAAAAAAACATTTTTTTTTGCAGAAATTGAAAGTGCATGGTCAGCTCTTCAATCTGTTAAAATTTCATGTTGATCCATACACAGTTTCATGTAAATATTTGTGATTTGCAGTATGTATAGAAAAGTACAGTAAAACCAAGCAAACTTGCAGTCTGCCTTGGTTCAACTTGCCCTTGCTACTGTCTGCCTTGGTATTATTGTATTTAAAAGTGCTTCTTGTAGGCTAGTTGGTCAGTTTCATGGTCAGTGTCACATGTGTGAAAAGATTCACTGCATTTATACATGTTATTATGAATTTATAACCTCATCTTAGTTTTCTTAATCTTCTACTATTCCTATATTATATTCTCATTTTATTCTTATAGTCTGGCTGGGGAAGTCCCCATATAGTGACATGTTCTTGTATGTAAGCTTTTCTGTAATGGGCCACGGGACCCTCAATATTGGAGACATGTGCATCTAATTTGTGTGGTCACAAGGCTGCTGAACAACGAAATATGAAATTGCATACGTTGGACAACAAGACAATGGACAGCGTCTGGCCATGCGGGACCCCACGTGCACAGAAGAAGATCATGTCATGGACTGTGGGGGTGGGAAATGGTTAAATAGGGTTGCCTTTTGTATACACTTCAGGACTTACTGAGTGGAATACTTCATGTCTCCACGCAGTAACTTCTCCGGCCGCTAAACAATAAAATCTGCTCACAGATTTTAAATGCTACCTAAATGTTTCCTGTGTGGGCTTTCTTTCAGTTAGGTCAACTTTGATAAGGTGATACAGTAATTTTATTCACAACATGTTAGTCTACACATTTCACATAGCCCGCTTCACACAATGGCTTTGTCAAGGGTAAGAATGCTGGTGAAACTTGCCACAAGTGCCACAACACAATCAGAAAATTGAAAGTTTCATTTGTCTAATATAGATTAAATAAATTACACAACTGACTAGGCTTTGCTACAGCTATGTTTATGCTAGCAAGTGTGTTTACACTTTCTAGAGTGTCAGGCATCAAAGCCTACCTTACGTATGTCATTAAAGAAACTATGAAGTTAAGCAGTATTTATAGGCTATGTGTCTAAACATTGGGAGAGAAAGTTATTAAAGAAAATGCTAATCGAGATATGCTAACACTAATATGTTTACACTTTCTATGCAGAACCAAACAACTCTAACTGCTAGCAGTATGTCATTAAATAAATTATGAAGTTTAGCTGTCTTTACAGGCTATGTTTCTAAACATTGGGAGATAAAGTTATTAAAGGAAATACTAATTGTGAGTGCTAATGCTAGTGTGTTGCAGAGTCAAACCAGAGATTCTTTAAGTATAGATATACCAACATAATAGGTTTCTATGGGCACCTAACGTGACCAGGTTCCGGTCTGCCTAAAGGGGCGTGTCATAATGCTCCTAGCATTGAATAGAACAGTCCTTAGGTCTGCCTAAAGGGGGATTCCCCCCCCCCAATAATACAACCCGGAAACAATGGACCAATGGAACCTCTCTCTGTCCTACTCTCTCTGGTCAAACAACTCTAACTGCTAACAGTATGTCATTAAATAAACTATGAAGTTTAGCAGTCTTTACAGGCTATGTTTCTAAACATTGGGAGATAAAGTTATTTAAGCAAATACTAATTGTGATTGTTAATGCTAGTGTGTTGACACTTTCTATGCGGAGCCAAATAACTCTAACTGCTAACTAATACACTTTCTTTACAATCCCAAGCAGCATAAACTTGGAAAGGGATACAGAAATTGTGCATGATTGCATGTTTTTATGCTCACAAGGATTAGGTAAGACAATGAACAATGAAAATGCTTCCTGATTACTAATTGCTAAGTGTAAGGCCAATTTACACTTTCTCAACGCATGCTACCTAGCTTTTTCTTGAAAGTGAGCATTTATTAGCAGAACTAAGAATGTAGCCTATAGAACAAGGTGGGCCTAAATGTGCATGTGTGTGTGTGTGTGTGTGTGTGTGTGTGTGTGTGCTTGTTTTGGAGGTGACCCTACACACACTGTCAATTCATTAATATTAACTATTTACACTGTTATCCTGTTGCAGATCCTGTCAACAAACCAGGAGTCACAGCTGCCTCTCTATTGGCTGAAATGATGGGCCCATCAAAAGCCACCACCTCTGATGTCATCACCCAGCAGGATGGGAACAGTGGCGTGATGGGTACACCTCCTGGTTCCATGTCAGATGTGGATGGCGGAGTGGATCAAGCAGAGGATCTTGACAATGAATCATATGTTCTCAACATCATCCAGTCAGGGGGGACATTGGAACTGTTTGATGTGACTGAGGGGGATGTAATCCCAGAGTCACCCAAGAAAAAGCCCAGAGATGAGATGGTATCCCGTGTGACGAGACTAAGTGCAAGAAGAATTGCACTTTCACCATTGCCTATGAAAGGCGCAAAGCAATCCTGCAGGCATACTGGCAGGCCAACAGCCACGAGAGGAAGGCCTGGGTCTTTAGCAGCGTCTCAAAGGCACCAGTTTAAAAAATCCAGTCGCCAGAGAGACCCAGTGTGCGCACCAAGACCTATGCATACCATCTCAAAGACGAACATTGACAGCCGAAGGAGGTGTGCAAGGTGTTTTTCATTTCTTGCTTGGATTACATCCGAAAAATGATCGGTTCATCACGACAGCTGTCCACTCAGAGAGCCTAGATGCCGTTCTCGTGTTCAAAAGCAGGAGAGGAAGGCACTGGCCGGCCAAAAAATTGGACAGGACCACATTGAGTCGTTTGACCCCTCCACGCCAGTACGCACCCCACAGAAGATACCTGGCTAGTGACATTACAGTGAAATTCATGCATGAAGACTTCATGGAAAAAAATCCTGACCTAAAATGCTCTTATTAGACTTACCGGAAAGTGGTGAGGTTAAGTAACATCAGTTTCACCAAATTAGGTGAAGAGGAGTGCGAGAGTGTGGGGCATGAAGGAGCGTTCGAGTGGGCAGAAAAGGCTGAGGATGTGGCTGGTGGCAATGAGGTGGCCCACAGTGCAAGGAATGGTTAAAGCACAAAAAAGCAGCAGCCAATGCTCGACGCCACTATAAACAAGATTCTGTAAGGATCTGGCCAGATGACTGGTCAGTCAGGAGCGCTGATCTCCAAAAAGTGATAATGCTACCAAGGCTGCCAGGAAACAAGACCGTACGCAGTGTTTACGAGACGGCTGGTGGCCTACCACGAAACATTTGCACCACTAGGTTCACAAACCAAACAAATGATTAAAAAGACACCCACACTGTCAGTTGTATGGCACGAAGGGATTGCTGGAAGAAGTGCGGAAGAAATAGCATCTGCATTCATGACAGCACTGCAGCATCACACAGAGCGTGACGTGAAAAACAGTCATCTGGGCAGACAACTGTACAGGCCAAAATAAAAATTGGGCTCTGCTCACTGCCCTAGTGACAATTGTCAATTGTAGTGAGAGTGCTTTAAAGAATGTCACCCTTAAAGGGACACTTTGTGAGATTTTTAGTTGTTTATTTCCAGAATTCATGCTGCCCATTCACTAATGTTACCTTTTTCATGAATACTTACTACCACCATCAAATTCTAAGTATTCATTATGACACTTTTCATACATAAAAAGGGGGGTCTTCTCCATGGTCCGCCATTTTGAATTTCCAAAAATAGCCATTTTTAGCTGCAAAAATCACTCTACTTGGACCATACTAGAAAATATTTGTTTATTAGTTAGTTAACTTTCATGTTAAGATCAAATTTGGCAATAGGCAGCCCAATTTCAATGAGCAGCATAGTTGCAGCACCTTTTTTGACCATTTCCTGCACAGTGTCCCTTTAAGTTCTTTGAGCCGGGGAATACCTTTATGTCGGCCGACTCCGTTCACCATGGAGTTGAGCATGCCATTAAAAGATGCCCCGGCAGGAAGCTGTTTGACCTTGACGACTTTGTTAATGAGGATATTGCTTTCAGAAAATGAGTTGCTTGGTTCAAATCTGTCGAAGACCATATTTTGGTATGCAGCAAGACGTCATCTGACATTATAATGCCAAAGTATAATTTTGCTTAATTTTTACACTAATGTTTATAAAATACACATTTTTTTCCCATTGCTTGGGTATCAAGGAACATATTTACATCAAAGATATTGTGAGTGCCTACTGATTTTTCCATAAAAAGAGTGATTAAACTCATCTTCCTGCAATACCTTATTGTATGATTGCGTCATTTTATGCAGTAATACAAAGGCAAAATGCAGTATAGCCTATACAATTACCAAATTTTGCAAAAAATGTAAAAAAAAAAACCCTAAATGTAAAAAAAACCCCACAAAAAGCCGTTTTTCTCAGTTTGAGGTTTTTGCACTTAGTGCTTTTGCCTTTGTAGGGCAGTATACATGTCCAAGTTATGCAGCATGTTGGCGACAGAGGCAGAGGTGAGGATATTATTTTGCACTATATTTGGAGGGAAAACATAACATGCAAGTTGCATTCATCCAGCCATTCATTCAGTCCACTCCCCCAATTCAATCTTTTGTTTTTTTTTCCTTTTGTTGTATTTTTGTGGTATGTAGGCCCTATGTGTATCATTGGAGCTATTCCCAAACTTTTTCTTAGAAATCTAAATGCGTGCTGGTGGCAATGCATTTGCAGTAGTGGGCGATTGGCAAGAGTCAAATAGAGATAAACCACTTTATATACTGTGACAAATCTTATGCGAATAGCCAAACATTGCTTTAGGCTGAAAACACTCAATTCTTTATTCCAACATTAAGTTCTCAATAGAGCTCAACAGTTATTTGAGGCGGGCTGGAAGACTACCATCTACCCAGTGGAGGTCGGATGCCATACGCCATACGCCTCCTGAAGGATGTGGGAGTCAACGGAGGAGGGCTAAGGAAGGCAATAAAGGAACTGGCAGAGGAGCACCTATCAGCTGCAGGGGATGACAGGGAGACGTCCCTGTCACTGCTCCGCCACACGCTAAAAGCAGTGGTTCCTGACTGACGCCCCTGCAGCTGACCCATGGGCACCGGAGGAGGTGCGACAGGCAGCAATGCCAAGCAGGAATTAACATCTTCCTGTACAATCCTGATCATGATAGCAATAATCAACCTCTGCCCAATGAATTCCCTGAAGCCTATGTCATTGCTGACTTTGTTGAAAAAACTTTCATTTTTAAAAAACTAGGGAACATGTATGGGCAGTCAGGGGATGATAAGGCATCAAAAGAAGAAGAAAAAATCCACACACTGTTGTTGCTCACCGATTTATTCAACACAACATTTTCACAGACAGACACCTGACGAAGACTGTCTGAGGTCGAAACGCTGTGTTGAATAAATTGGTGAGCAGCAACAGTGTGAAAGTGAAAGTAACGATAAACAAGATCAACAAAGTGTGTATAAACACTGCAAAAAAACTAATGACATACTGGCATATACAGCCACTGCATACTGCCCCTGTCAATGAACTGCACTGCATATTTATGACTCACAGGTAAAAAAAATATACAACATTGTTGGCCATCTGATCTGCCCCTGTCACTGAACTGCATTGCGATGCTGTTGCATGTCTTGTTTGAGCTGCCTCAACATCACTGAAGGCGGTGGCTCATAAATATGCATTGGGTTTACTGTACTGAACATCCACTCACACAGAACAAAGAAAGACACAAAACACTTCAGAAACCAAAGACACAAAACACTTCATAAACCGTGACAAATCCCATGCAAACAGCATAAATATGAATGTAGAATGCAAGAACACTGACTACTTGCTCTTCATTTTTTTGTCTTTACTCTTAACGTGGATCCCTGAATGCCACTATTGCCCTGCTGTTGCATGTATTGCATGTGTATATGCCGCCTCCACTTTCTTTAGGCCCAAGACATACAGTATAAAGGCAGCACATCGCCCATGCATGGAGGCCAGACAGACAGACAGACACACACGACGGAAGAGCTCTGTGTTTGTGTTCTGAGCCTGGAAGTCAGCCACACACACAGTAGCGTCTCTTGTCATGGGTGTTTTGACAAGACTCTTTCAAGTGTGTATAAATGCGTCACTGCGTTCCATGTAAATGTGTCACTTCATTTCAGCCCTCCCTTTTATTGTAGGGATTTATTTTCAAACAGTTGTAGTGCTTGTCCCACAGTACAGTCGCTGTCAATGTAAATGTAAATACATCACATCAGTGTTTTATAGTTGAAGCATGTGTGTAATTCTGCCAGTGAGCAATGCACACGTAGATGTTACATTATAGTAGACAAGACAAAAAAAAGTCTGTCATATCATAATAGACAAAACATTTGGGTATTTTATTATTGACTTGATTAGACAACCCAAAACGTCTGTGTTGTATTCTAACGGACAACACAAAAGTGTGTGTTATGATAGATGGTACGAAGATTGGTACTGAGTTTCCTGTCAGTCTCACTGGCCTGCAGTGATGTGTTTTGTAAACAAAGAGCCTATTGGGGTACAAACCCAAAACTGAGAGAAGAGGAGGCAGGTAGGAAACACACATTGTTTGCGCTCTCTCTCTCACACACACACACCATCTAAAATGCACGTCCTGTGTGTGTATATGTGTGTGTGAGAGAGAGAGAGTGTGTGTGTGTGTGTGAACAAGTGTTTGTCTCTAAGTTCGCATAACATCGTTGACAAGTAGGACTATATTGTGAAGCATTTTCATTCATGCGTGTGTTTGTGTGTGTGTGTGTGTGTATATACGTGCCTGTGTGCGTGTGTGTGTGTGTGTGCTCTTTCTTTTAAAACCCAGGAAGTTGTCCTCACCACTGCCTGCCCGGGCCACCTTGCGCTTCTTAAAGTCCAGAAGCAGTGACGCTCTTGCCAGGTGTCTGACACTGTTGTCATCGCAGTTGAGCATGTTGATGAGATGTGACTGCCCTGTGGCTGTGTACTCCCACATACAATCTGTCCCTCTGGTTCCCATCTATCCACTCTCCTCTATGCATGACCCTACTCTATCCTGTACATGACCCTCCGCAACATCTGGAGTCAGTAGCCCACATAATGAACAGCTGCCCCTCCTACAAAGGACTGTATTCCGCCAGACACGATAGACTGGCGGACCTCATCGCTGCCCAGATTCCCTGTGCTCCTCAGGAACAACTATACAAACATACCCCTGTCAAGCCCCACTGGTTTAATGCATCCACAAATCACTTCTCAGGAATTCCCAACACCCCAGACATCATTTGCATATCACAAGAGGAAAAAATAGTCAGACTCTTTGAAGTAGCCTGTGCCTTTGACCTGTTCATGGAGGAATCCTACTGTACCAAAAAACTGAAATACCATCCTGTAACATCTGCCATTGAAGGCTGTGGTTATAAATGACATAAAGACATCGTTCTTGTCTTTGGCAGTCTAGGCCATGTGCATAGGCTGGTGGTCAGTGGACTCAACATCAGTGGACTAAGTAAAAGACGGGCCAGACAGCTAGCTAAATACTGCTCAATATCAGCTGTTATAGGGAGCATGTTCATCTGGAAGAGAAGATGTTTCCTGTATCCTTAATGATGCATTTCCATAACAAGATGTGTCTTTTGGTCAAAATAGTTGTTGGATTATTCATCATATTTGGTTCCTATTGATTTTAACTTGTAATGTGGAATCAAATAAAGTACATAAAATGTGTGTGTGTCAGGGACGTGCACAGGAATTTCAAAGGGCAGTTGCTCTAACCTGAAGAAAGGGCAACCCCCCCCCCCCCCAAAAAAAAAAACCCATCAACAATGAGCGGCCTTCAGAATTTTTAGGAAACTGCACCATGGGTATTATTATTTTTAGTAGTAGTAGTAGAAGTAGTATATTATTGTCATAATTATTAATATTTTTTATTGTATAGTATCCTGAATATGCGTACCATATGATATAACATGCTAGTTTTTAAACATGTAGGCCTACCTATTAATCATATCAGAGATGATCAGCCTTATGCCCACCTGCCCTAAATGTCTCCTGATCCACATTTCCTCATGTGTGGTATGTGGCTGCCCCTATATTAAATGAAATTATGAGAAAAAGCCTTGATAGTTTTTAAACCTGTATCAGTCACAGAGATTATCAGTCTTATGCCTTCCTGCCCTATGTGCAGAGGTCTGTGGCTCTGAGTCATCCTCATCTTAAATGAAATGAAATGACGAGTAAATTAATAGGCTAAATATGAGGATGCTTAATCAATTAACCCACTGTCATCTTTATAATCCTTGTAGCAGCCAAAGTAGACTTTAAGTTATAATAAATAGAAATAGTTAAAAATTGTTAAAAAGATCATTTAATTTGAATTTGAAATTTAATTAATAGGCATATTCCATGATTAAAATGATGAATATTATATAGGAAAGCTAAAACAATAAGAATTCACAGGTTTAGGTCATTTGTTGGGTCTTTTGTAGCCTATATTAAAAATGTGTACTGTCGCTTTAAGAATGGACGAGCCGGCTTTCATTTCAGATCGCAAAGAACCGTGGCGTGGGAGCACCAGTTCTTATATGTTGCTCTGAAGCTCCGAGCTTCTCGCAGACTTTATAACCTTTTATTTTCATTACAGATATTTTAGTTAGTTCATGCACATTTTGTAGGCCTATGTCTTGAGAAGAACAGTAAACGTCAGTTATCACGTGGAGTGCATTTATTTCAATTAGGTACATGGACATTGACAGTGAACAGTAGCCTATCTTTGGGTCGGAGAATAGGCTATATCAGCGTAAGAAAACGCACTTTCCTAGCGGTCTCACCAAGATCAAACCTCTACAACCCTGAAAAAGATTCTCTGCCTCACCTGCACCTGTTCATTTTTTTTCGCAGCCAACTCTGCAGAGATGTGCTTCCTTTAGCTAGCCTACCCCCTTAAGTTCTCTCTTGCTTGATAAAACGACATGTCATCTGCATGTTTCTTAGTTGGGTTAGCCTTCCACAAAACAACCTGAGCCATGTAAAACGTTGACTGCAAGCAAGCTAGCTGGCTGTCGTATTCCCCCAATATCTGAACGTGGCACACCCCGGCTGTCAGATCATTTAGGATCAAACGTCCTAAACTCGAGATCGGCTTTAAGAGACATTAATTGTGATCATGTAGTTTAATACTGTGTAGTCTGCTGTGTTTCCAGCTCACCTCAGGCCGTCAGGGCAGTCGCTCTACTCCCACGACATCTTCGACATATTTTGCGTCTCTGCCCTGGTCGCATGCATGCTTGTTCCCCCCTCCCTCCCATGTAGAGCTGCGCGTGCCCCCCGCATCGCGCATGCTGCCCCTCCCTTTGCCTATCTCGAGGTGCAGGTGAATCTGAATTTGAAAACTTAATTTAGGAAGCTTCAATCAAAAATACGAATTGCAAAGCAAATCAGTTGAAACTGAAATCTTAGCCTATTTTTCCGAGGCATATCTACAGCTGGCTGTCGGGTTTTTTTCGCTACCTAAACGTGGCGCTGGCTGGCTGTCAGATGTATGATAACTAAAAGTTCTAAACTCAACATTGTATTAGAGAGGTTGATTGTGAGAATATTTTGTACCCTAATATGTAGACTGTGTGTAGGGCTCTAGCCGACACCCAGACATCTTCAAAATCTTTCGTGTGTCTTATAGGCTCTCAAGGGCCTGTCGCGTGCCTTCTCCCTCCCCACCGGAGTTGTTGCGTAACCTACCTCACATCGCTCGTGCCCATTCTGGACGGGTCTGATGAATTTGTATGACTGACTTAAGTCTTTATTGTACAAAACTTCAATCAAAATTATGAATTATAAAGAAATCAAATGATATTGAAATATGAAATTATAATTGCCATATTATTTTCCCCTCCCTTGGAAGGGCAATATCAGCCAATGTGGGCAAAAGGGCCGTTGCTCGGGCACCGTGGGCAACTATGCTCTGCACGTGCCTGGTGTGTATATACGTGCCTGTGTGCAGGCTTGTGACTCAGCATTGACAAGTCTAGCAATGTGTAGTTTTAAAATTCTCTGGGTGTCCTACAGCAAGAGGAGGCAGAAGAGGAACCCCATTAAAAGGCACTGCGTTGGTATTGATATTGGCTCTCTCTCTATGTGTGTGTGTGTAAACAGCTTCCTGTTTAGACTGCCTTCACTCTACATGACATCCGCATCAAGAGCCCCCCCCGTCCCCCCCCCCCCCCCATATCATGTATGATACATGTTGTTGTCGTAATATTTGTTTTCTGTACACATACACCGATGCCAGTCTCATCAAATTTGATGAGGCTGCACTGCTGGGGCAGGGGTCGTTCGGACGGGTCTACGCCGGATCCTTCCAGGGAACCCCTGCTGCCATTAAGAAAGTAATGATGGGACCAACTAAAGCCGGGCATACACTGTGCGATATTTTCGCTCGTGGGTATTAAGCTCCTGCTCACACTGCACGATGGAATTTCACTATTTAAAAGTTCACATCTCACGACTCACGCCCTCACACTATACGAGCCGACAGTCGGATGCGAGCCAAATGCTTCCACTGCGCGACGCGACAGGCATGTTTCCCCGGTATGCAGAGGAGGGAACATGCGCACCTGAGGTGGAGATGAGGTTGCGCTCAACAGCAAATCGCACGGCCCTATTCATTTGTGCATGTGAAGTGTCAAATCGGGTCGTAGCACTGCTTTAACTCTGCGATTTACGCACGAGCCACGACCTGGATATCAAACAGTTTTGATTTTCATGCTACCCCGCGATTGTACTATCGTGAGGCGAAATCGCTTGTCGTTACCCCATGTACATTGCACAATGCGAGACTCACGATTGACCTGCGGTTGAGCAAGAAATCGGCCCGACTCCCAAGAAGTCGCGCGAGTGCCAAATCGGGGCAAAATCGTGCAAAAATTTGCACAGTGTAAGCCCAGCTTTAGATGACGGAGGACGAAATCCGGCATGAGATTTTTGTATCACTGTAAGTACATTCTCATGGTGCATACACACAAACAGTGAGGACATCCACTTAACCTGTCTTATTAAATGGAACGGAAAGCTTGATTTGTTGGGTCGGTATGGGTTCAAATGATAGTGTTTTGCACACTGTCATTTGGTGGAGGGTAAGTCAACTCACGGGTGATCAGATGTAACGCAGCACAGCTGATTACCACCTGGGTTTAGTGTACTTGCTTGCCGTTGGCTGCTATATTCCAAGAAATGCGTAGATAAACGAGAGCGTGCACGCACAAAGACAAAATCCAATTGCATGCTGGAAGAGCGACGCACATAACCGGTAAGGTGCTGAGTTTTACTTTCTCTCGCTGGTTTTCTTTTAACTGCTTGATCGTCAGCTGCTGTCTTTTAACTGGTCAGTTATTGTCAAGTTTTAAGTTCTTTACAGTGTTAGGGTTATGAGGAAATTTAGGCTTTGAATCCTCGCGACGTTTGAAACAGAGACATGGTTCGAATGCCAAAACGACCGGCTGTAAAAGGGCTTAGGGTGGTACATTGTTCGCTGGCCTTTCATTCGTTCACCAGACTCGTTTTTCCTCCGCTTGATTTGGTGGGTCGGTGTGGGTTCAAATGGTAGTGTTAAGTGTTAGTGTGACATCCTGTGACAGGTGATGACAGGTTAGATTTTGCCAGGCTGCGCCCTCCTAGTGACGCAACACCTTCAGCGTTGCAACTAGTCAGGTCAAGAGCAATGCAAGTACTTTCTGAGTTCCCGAAAATACGGAAACTCCTTTCACTTTGTCTGGAAGCAAACAACCATAAGCAAACTAAGGGAAGTGGGTCAAACATCCCATTTGGGAAATGTTAATTGTTATGCTCTTGGTCAGACCAAATCTCGGAGAGATTTGAGCGTTGATGATAATCAGGCTAGGTTAGAGTAGAGTAGAGTAACTTCAGTTATCAGTGATGACAAACTCAGGCTGAATTGTATTTGGCATAGTAGTAATATTTGTCATTTGTCAATTTGCATGTGGGTCCAGGCCCCAAGAGGGGTGTGATGCCAGACTGGGGGCTGGCCAACATATTAGAGACACGGTCAGAGACAGTTTAGATTGAGACGGGACATATGGCGGCCATCTTGGTGACGCCTTCGGAGTGCTATTTCACGATTAAGTAGACCAGATCTGAGAGTCAATGGGAAAAATGAATGGGGAAACTGAGTATAGGACGGAGGGGAACCCAGCGGTTGTGAAAACCATATGATTGAAACGACCGTGAAAAACTGATCAATCTAGACTACTTGGTTGTGTCATACGAGTCAAAATAAAGCTTTTTGAGCCACTTTTCTCACAGTTTTTTTGACAGAGCGCAGGCGCAGTAGTTCCATAACGGCACGAGAGCAACGGCTTTTCACAACTGAGCATGCGCATAATTTCGCGTGCGCCGATGCAGCCAGATGATTGTATCACTGGCAACGCAGCTCAGCAGGCACATTGGCTCTTGTTACCAGAAAGGCGGGAGATGTGCGGGTAGACGCCATATTTACGAATCTTCACCGTTGATTTCTATGGACACCTAACGATTCTGACCTATCTCCCCTTCCTAAAACAATCTGACACGGTTCAGCTGAGGAAAGGGAACCGTGGCCTTGCAGTTGGGCCTACAGTGGGCGCCACTCTTTACATTTCCAAGCAGGAACAGCTAAAGTTGCCACCAAACACATTGATCAAGGGCGTTACGACGAGATGGAACAGCACGTTGGATATGTCGTGTCGTTACCTCAAGCAGCAAGCTGCCATAACAGCAGCTCTCACCAGCACATCCTAGGTCTACTGTCCCAAACCACCCGTGCTTCAATAAAGATGTCATCCTTTTGCCTAATGATTGCTGGCAAAAAGTGTGTAAGCACAAGACCAAAAGGAAGCTGCATGAACAGGGGTTAATCGTCAGTGCATTAGAGTTTCAGAAATCCTGGGACTCGAAAAGACTGATGTTGGAGATGAGGGAGGCGTTCCCGTAAAAGCTTTTTTTTTTTTTTTCCACATTGTTTCTCTTATTGTCTGGTGAGATGTGACTGTTTATTGAGATTCTAGGATGGTGCTAGATCCCAAATCTCTCTGTGGCCAGGGTACAGTGGCTATCGACGACCAGGCCATTGATCAAGCGAATACTTTTAAGCAGAGAGGCTTGAGACAAGAGGGCTTACTCACGTCATAACAGCGTAGTACGAAATGATGGCGAGGGGAGTACGGAAATGTTATTCTTCTTCTACGGTCAGTATTGGAAGCATCAGGGAACCATGCAATGACATTTCCGCGAGGGTCGGAGTGTGGAACAGGTCACAGGATAGTGTGAATGTTTGGCAGCTGTCCTTAATTACCCCCAGCAATTACTACACAAGTTATCCATCATGGTGTCGCGCCCACTGACTATGTCCAAGGGAGTTAATTTTCCATCCACTTTTGTCCTCAGGCAACGCAGGCTACACCGTGGCCAATGCATCCCCCCCCCCCACCCCCAGGGATTGTTCTTCTGTTGAGTTTCTTTGCTTTTAACCTTTTAAGCGCCAAAGTCGCAGAATTGCGACGGTACGTCATCATGAACAAAAGCGCATGTAGATCAAACCAGCGGTCTGAATAGTGTTCATCCTCCCTACCAGTAGTTGGCAGACATGCTACCCTTTCAAACAAGACTACGATTGCGTCATTTTGTAGTTCACAGAGTCTTTGGTGAAGCAGTAAAAGACGCGACCTGTGACGCGACCACAAAATGCGGAAGTAGCCACTTTGCGTCTTTGACTCGAGGCGTGCGAGTTGGGTTTGTGTTGTTATCAGTGAACTATCAGCGAGCTATTTCATCATGGCTAGTGAGAAGTTGAATCGTGATGAAGTTCTGAGCATGTTATTTGCCTATTCTGACTCCGAAGGACAGTTTTTATCTCACGAGGAGGATAATGATCGGACGAGCACTCTTTGTTTACCGTGGCGAAACTTCCGAAGGCAGTGATGCCGACATGCGAAGCAAGGATGTTCTCTAAGCACACACACACATTGAAACTCATTCGGTGACTTTATCCGATCTCAAGTGAGTCGGTGGTAGTGGCGAATGCAGTCGTAGTGTCCATACAGGTATTGGTGGAGGAATTAGGGGTGAGAGAAGTGGGTCTGGTATGTTAGCTTGCGCTCCCTCCATTCACCCCCCGGTGATACGGGTAGCCACCTATCCGGACGCAAACGCAATAATCCTGGGATCAGACAAACACTGTTCACCAAGCAGCACACACGCACTCATTCTGTCCCTCTTTCTGACTTCTACTGGGTGGATGGCAGCGGCTAACGTGGCCATATCTCCGTATGGAGAGGTTTTGGTAATAGAACGCACGGTGAAGAGAAGACGCATAGGCAACCCTAAAAACATGAATGTTTTAGACTCGTTGTTGACAATCAGACTGGTCACAGCGTTTTGACTGTCTTTGTAAGAGTTATACAAATCAGTAAAACAGCAAATAAAGACGAAAGAGGTGGCGATATATTTCTCTCAAACGGGGGAGAGGGTGGAAGGGCGCTGCGCTCTCCATGCGAGGGGGCGGGGATTGTGTTCCTGATCGGCTTCAGGTGTCAGGCTATAACGTAGCCTAATTACGTTGGACACAATACTATGGACATAATACTTGTGATTTCATACCCATTATGTTGACAGTTTGCCCATTCGTTTTGTGAAATGTAAGTGTAGAACTGTAGAAGTCACTGAGCTAGAGTGTGCCACGATCAACCATTTTACTGCCTATACAGCGCCTGCTCCAAAGGCCATAGTAGGCTATACAGATGTAAAAATAGGCATAAATATGAATTGAATATGTGTGTGCTGACCCTTTCTGTGAAAGTTTCACAAGCTAAAAAGGTACAGGTTACAGATACAAACATGTTCAGCCCTCCAGGCAAAAGTAGTAATTGTTGCATTATATATTTCAATATTATTGCATTATATTATTGCAATATTACAATATAATATATATATTCTGCCTAAAACTATTTATTTCCTTGACCATAGTGTATGTGCACTACGTGATAGTAATGGAATGTCAAATATTGCTAAATAAATTCAATAATCTATTGAAAATTATCAATATTTTCCAAAAATTATTAAAAATTCAAAATGGCCGCCACAATATGACGTCATAATATGCAAATTAGGTATGCATATTTACTCCCAAAATAATCTTGGGGTCACCCCCAATATTTGTCTAATTGACAGTCAAGCTCTATCTGTTACCAGTGTCAAGCCACAGTCATTTGAATTTATCATGCCAACATTCAGCTTTTTTGAAAAATAAATTGTGGCGCTTAAAGGGTTAAGTACCTGGGGGCACTCATACTCATGAACGGCCATCCGGGTACTTTGCTCTTAAATTTGCTTTACGCCCCTTTATGGGTGAAAATCGTCTAGTCTAAATGAACATATTCCATGCTTCAGCCACGGCTGTTTGGCTATATTATTTGAACAGCCGGCAACACAACATGTTTTCGGCATGTTGCGCATGAACAACGCTAGTCTACAGGTCCGTATCTTTCTTTTATTAAACCCCAAAATCACAAATTGACTTGCATGGGTTGTTTTCCCCCACAAATGGGCGTAACGCACATGGAAAACGTCACACCGTATAGATGGTGACCTCAGCTGGCTCAGCCAGGTGACCAATAGCCCCATACGACTTCTGTTGCTGTCGACCAACACTGACGAAGCACGTGAGCGAGAACTTGTTGTCACAATGTGGGTGTTATGAAATACAGCGCATTTAAAGTCGGCCACAAATATGAACGAGACGATGAGCTCTCACCGGTTTGGGGATAAGCAACTGCAGAGGTTGCAAGATCTGACTGCAGTCGCATTCATCCCCCGATAGTTTGACACCATGTGACATGTCACCTCATCAACGCAACATCACTGAAATTTTGAAGTTTGACAGGAAATCTAACCGTCATGCAGCATTTTCATCCAGGGTGCATTGCTGTCTACATGTGTTGATGAGAAATCAAATGCACTTACGGGTCTTACACACCAGGACGGTAAAGCGTTGCGGAACGGCCGGCGTCGGTGAAAATACATTGAAACATATCTGTCCTTACACACCAACCGGCGGTAGTCGAGCGTCAGCGGCTCTTGAACCGGCTCCGCGCCGCGCTGCATTTGGCAAATAGAACTAGAGCGTATTTTTCACGCCGGCGACCGGCGATGT
Organism: Engraulis encrasicolus; assembly: GCF_034702125.1. Lineage (NCBI taxonomy): Eukaryota > Metazoa > Chordata > Actinopteri > Clupeiformes > Engraulidae > Engraulis > Engraulis encrasicolus. The sequence goes on from NC_085864.1 coordinate 50,453,587, forward strand.
CTCATTCAAATGAATGGCAAAGTAGCATGCTGTGGGGAGGGTTTTGAATAGGACTGGCCGCGCACGCAGACGCTGTCAGTGTGAAAGGCAGAGAAAAACACGCCGGCCAAAACTAAGCACAAAGACCGCGTTTGTCCCGGGACCGTTCCGTTCCGTCTTGGTATGTTTTGGCCCTAATTGTCTGCAGCAGAATTCACCAGTGTCCATTGTTGCCAGATGTGTCTGATAGGGGTGGTACGGTTCACAAATGTCACGGTTCGGTCCATATCACGGTTTCAAGGTCACGGTTTTCGGTTTTGTACGGTTCTGTTTTTTTTTTTTTTTTTTAAATAAAATGTATTATATAAAAATTTGAATGAAAATGTAAGCTTATCATGGGTATGTTGAATTTGACTTCATTTAACCCAACTGAAAGAGGAAAGATATCAATGATTTTAACATGCTTCCATTTATTTCACAAAAAGGGAGAACTAAGTACTAACTTTTAAGTTGACAAATATTCAAATATTACATGCTATAACACATTTGACGTGTAAAAATAAAACGGCTACACTCCTGTAGGTAATGGGACCACTAGGTCAGTGTAGTATGACTATTTTGGTTAATGACACACTGAGAACGAATTGGACTTTTATTTTGATACCGCTTTCTGCGAGTTTTGCGCTTATGAATCAGTTGCTTCCTATCATGAAACTGCCGGCCGTGAGAAGCATAGAAGTAAAATCAGAAGTCAAATTCAATTTTAAGTGAACAAGTGATAGGGTTATGTTATGTTAAAATGTGAAAGTTAAGGTAACAAATATTTTTAAAAGATCGTTTTTTTAGAAGTGTAGGCCTATGCACAAGAATGTTTCACAAAACTCCTGTGAAGCTGAGCCTTTTAAAACAGTCAAATTTTATTTTTGTTATAGTGTTAAACATCAATGTTAACTAGGCAACAGCACAAAGTACCCTTCCGTCCATCAGAGTTTAACTAGCTACATATAATTAGGCCTACAATTTATTGCAGTTAAGGACAGCACAGTGAATCTGATGGATATGTTCAATTATCTCGCATTTTGCCGTCCGGAATCCCCATTCAATGCCACGTGGATATAGCCTACACTAGGCTACTGTAACGTAAGTCATAGTCTACTTTGTTCTGCTAATCTGTCATTGTTTGTAAATTCATGTTCATTTAATTTAAAATGGTCAGCATAAAGGCTGGGAACAGTCACTTGCGCTAACGTGGAGAGAGAGGGGGGATAGGGTGACGCGGTGACGCTGCTGACCGACCTGCACTTGCTTGTAGGCTACTGTAGCCTAGTCAGCTGGCGCATGCTGTCTTTCAGTTGGCTGATAGAAATCAGTCTTTCCACACTCAATATCCTACGTAGTCTTTGTGTTTTATGCTTGTAAAAGTAGTAGGGTTTTAATAGCGTCGTCCGCCGGTGGTCACTCTATTTTTTTTTTTTTTTGAAACCGTGGGCACCGTGCGGTTGCCCACTAGCCCGTTCCGTGACATGCACACCGTACGGTCTCGGTTTGCAACGCAAACCGTACCATGCCTAGTGTCTGACCAAATCCCGCCCAAAAGCTTCTCAAAAAACGCCAAAATGCGCAAAATTCCGCCCAAACTCAACAAATTACATTGACTTCTATGGGCACAAAATGGATGAAAAAAAAAAGTTTTGCTTTTTACTCGCAGACGCTCATCCAAAGTAGCCCAATTGGGCGGGCACCCAGCCAATCTGGCAACACTACCAGCGCCTTGATCTTCTGCACAGACTTGTTTTTTGGCATATGTATCATCATGTCAATATTTTACAGGGCAGGGCAACAAACAATTGAGTCTGTTCTCAGCTATGGAATCATCTGCTGGTTTGGCAATTTAACAGTGAAACAAAGGGTGGTAATCTCAAACCTCATTAAAACTGCTGGCAGGATTATGGGGGTGATGCACCCCCTTAACCCACTAGAGTTTTTTAAGCAGGAGGATTTGAGGATTTGGTAATAACGGTCATACTTTGTTAATAGTCATAATTTGTTCCTCTAACTGATAGGTCCATTTTGCCATCCAAGAAGGGCATCCTGACGGACTGGGGGCTGGCGAACATTAGAGATATGGTCCAGCTACGAAAGGGGAGACGTGGCCTTGCCATGGGGCCTACAGGGGGCACCACCCTGTACATGGCCCCAGAGTGCGTGCTCCACCAAGAGGAAGCCACGGAGGCTAGTGACACCACATTATTAGAATTGCTGACTGGCTCCAGCCCGTGGACCATCAAGAGAGCTAGAGCTCCACTGATGGGCCAACTTGTGCAGAATTGATATCGAAATGACTAAAGGTTTGCATTCTTTATAGCTCGAAGGCCAGGACTCCATGTACATTGCCCTGGATATGGCCATGGCAGTGGAGTACATTCACGGACGAAAAGTGATTCATCAAGACATCAGACCAGCTAATGTCATGGTAAGTTAATTCTGCTTTAACTTGCATTATCCTCTGTAGGAGATCGCGAAATCAGAGAAATTCCTTATTGCTTGTGTTTAATCCATGATTTGTAATGAAACTGCCAGCTAATGTGAGTTGCAACTTGACATTCATAAATAAAACAAACCAAATGTTATTGTCAATATTGTAATCAAGTCTCAGAGAAGGAAATTGACTGCCGTTTGAAATTATGGGCTCGGTCGTGACGACACAGTAAGATTTTTGCTAGGCAGTGGGCATGCGCACTTTGCCAAAAAGTGTGCATGCAGGGATTAAAGCAAAAAAAAGTCATCTGACTGAACTTTTTTACCGGTTAGATACCCGATCGAGTATCACTCCGTAACCCTACGAAAACCAATGTAGCCAGGCTTTGCCCTCATAACGAAACATACACTGGTTTTATGCAAGGAATGGTGCCAGAGCCAGCACTGGGCATAGGCAGACAGGGCAGTCGCCTAGAGCAGAACAGACCTATGTCTTGAGGGCGCCAGTAATACCAAAAAGTGCCACAAAATCAGAACTTCAACCAACATAAAACTTTACACTTCACATTAACAATGAATATTCATTATACACTCAGTAGGCCTATATACACTCTCAGTATGAATGTACCTGTAGGTACTAGATCAGATGTGCTCAATCAGATGTAGGCCTACAATGCTATGTTTACAGATGCCAATTTCTAAATACAAGAAAAAGGAAAGAGGGAAAGGGGGCAGGCCTAGGCCACCAGATTGACTGGAACTGGCCGAGAATGGAGGGATAATGGATATATCAGACTGCAAACATTGAACTGCAATTTGGGGCATGTTTTGGTTATTTCCTCTTATTTCTACCCATTGTTTATGAATTGTTCACAACATTATGCACAATGGATTCACAATGAGTGTTGCTTCAAAATGGTCTAGCTGATCACAGAATTATTGACTTGGAATTGCAATGCGTTGATACAGTGATCCCATTATGGTTTTTTTTTTGTAGTAGTAGTAGTAGGCTATATTTTGTCTTTCCCATCAGAATGGGCAAACACTGTTCTGGTGAAAGCACTGGTGCGCATTGCTTGCAGTATTTCTGACATTTAAAAAATAATGCACTGGTCATAGCAATCAGAGGGAGAAAACTAGTTGTTGGTTATTTTGTATGATTTTCACTATTCATCCTGTTACAGATAACTTGACGTTGACGTTTACAAACAGGGTGCGGTAGTCTACCTCTTGTGTTCTACCATTTTGAAAACCTATGGCTACCGGTACTTTTTTGCTTCTCGATGTGCGGTGACAGGCACACGCTTACCATTGATTTAAAAAACGTCCCCGATTCCTACACGCACCCGTGTTCTCTCCTACAAGCTGACACGACACAAGCAGACACGACACAGTCACAGACATACGTCGATCGAAAGTAACACACTTTCCCAAGCTTGTCGCGTAACTTTCCACTCGAATCAAGGCAAATCACCCACCTATCAGTCTTGAGTGCGCAAATAACTGAACTCAAACGAAGCGTATAGTCCGAGAAGATGTTGAGCCACTCAAAAACAAGCACACACACAACTGTTGCTGCACACTATTCCAGTTAGCAAAAATAGCATCACACAGTAGCCTACAACAAGCCTTGAAAGTGAAACAAACACCGAAACGGCATTTATTGACCATGAGTCCACCCATCAGAACACGGCTTCCCAGAACAAGACATAAAATATTGGCTCTGCCACCGTGCCTCCGTGACCCCTGTAAAATGCAACCCATTTTTAACTTATTTCTTAAATATATATCGACAACAACAAAGTTAATATGCTATGATTACAGGTGAGACTGTACATTGTCAGAAAGACAACTAGAGCTAGTTCTACACGTAGCCAGTCAAACGCGCTAAACTTTGAGGATGAAACGCATGGTATTACGCATGGTATATCCTAGCTAGCTGCCAATGATAGCCGTCCCATTAGGGCTATGAATAATGTTAGTAAAAGTCACAATGCTTAAAAGGAAAACCCTTCATGAAAAGGACATCATGCGCAGTCGAAGTAAACTATTCTTTTTTTTCTAACTATCCACCATGGCAGGTGCAATGATAATGGAAACATACGTGTCCTACCTTCTTCCAGCTATGCATTCCATGCATATGCATTATTATTAGCCCATATTGGAATATCAGTCCAACTCGTTTAATGATGGTCATTGCACTTTAAAGACATAGTATTACACTTATTTTATTTTCTGCCATCAGCAACAATGTTGGCTATTTGTTTTTTTAATCTCTCGCGCTGCGCCGCAACTGATTTGTTGACCGCTCGTGTACTTTTTTTTTTTTGGAACACGGAAGACGATGGCTCAAAACTACTGAGTGAACTGTTGTATGACATCACCGGTGGTGGCGTGTATAACTAAATCCGTACACCAAACACACCTCCCCCCCCCCCCCCCCCCCTCCCCCCCCCCCCCCCCTTCTCATGACCAGGAGTGCTCTCGATTTGAGTTCAGTTAGAAAGTAAAAATTGTAAATTAATTGACATGAATTATAAGGACGGAAATCCGTCCAAACGAAAATCGAGTTGACGGAAATCCGTCATAGCGACGGAAAACTTTAATCCCTGTGCATGCAGTAGGGGTAGTCGCGTGAGAATTGCAATCCTCACACGGACCGCACCACGTAATGTAGGTACAGTCGCGTAAGAATCGGAATTCTTACGCGGACCGCACTAGTAATGTAATTGAAGTTACGTTAATGTATGGGAAGCTGCGTGTGGATTTACTCCTCATGCGGCTATACCAGGAATTGAAGGTAAAATCTCGTTTGGGAATTTAATTAATTATGAATTAATTAATATTAATAAACAAATAAATTAAAATGTAATTTAAGGACCGTCTCATAAAATCCTTGGATTATCAATCACAATATTCAACAATAAATTGCTAAACACAGAATTAATAATAAGTTTTGTACTGGGGTTACTCAGCGGGCCACAGTGAACAATGAGAGTATGAGACCTATTCTCTGTGATCAGCTGGGTCACACAAGCACAAAGGTTGATCTGAAGGCAAAGTTCTAATAATAGGTTGGTTGGGTGTACAAAGTAACAAGGACAACAAAATGCAATCAAATGATTTACTTTTATTAACTACTAGGTAATCTAATAAAATGCATTACAATCAAAGTCGGTTAAATGGAATGATAACAATAATATAAAACAAGAAAGAAATAAAAGAGGGGAAAAGGAAGAAGAGGGGAACAGGCTTTCAGCCTGTGTGTGTGTGTGTGTGTGTGTGTGTGTGTGTGTGTGTGGCAGGGGTCTGGTTGCTATAGGCTACCACGTGTGTGTGGTTGGCTAAGCTAGCATTAGCTACAGAAAGCATAGACAATGGAAAGGCTACTGAAGTAGCTGCTTAGCAAAGGCCTAATGTCGACTAGGCAGGGCCCACAGGGTCCACAACAATGTCTAGGTTTCTGTAATAAATGCACACAATTCCTTGTGGAATAGAGAGAGAAATGAAAGGGGATGCGAGAGTAGTAGTCAGTGGGAGGAACTCGTGTGTGTCTGTTGCTGGGCAACAATGGCGTCCTCTCGGCTAGGTTAACGTTAGCATCAGAACCGTGAACAATAGGGATAGCTAGCAGCTATGTAGCAAGTAAACCGTGTGGTTTCAGGCGCTTCAAGTCCCTTAGTGGACTCGCGAATGTATCAAAGGGTTCTGGATTTAACGATAACAAGTCCGAGTAGAACAGGGAGAGAAAGAAAACGAAATAAAAGAAATAACAAGTGGGAGACGTTGCCGTCTACGCAGCCATTACGAGTTGTAAAACTACAGGAAGTGGGGTTTCAGCGTGCTTGTGTAGGCGCTGCAAGCCCAACTTGGCTAATGGCTAACTTGCAGAGCGCTCCGAGCAGAGTTGGCTATTCAGAGAATGGTTTACTACAGATTATGCACTCAAAGTGTATAAAAGAGTACCGAATGCTCGGAGGGTTCTGAGAATCAAGTATTTCGAAAGGGAGAGAGTGAAGAACGAGAGAGAGAAGGGAAAGAGAGATGGAACTCTAGTAGCTATGCGTGTCTGTGTAAACAAATGGTCAGCGTTGCGTGGAGCTAACCTGGGGCCTGTTGTGGCCCGTTACAACAAAAGGCGCAGCGCGTGTATTTCTGGACTATTCAGCGAAACGGCCGCGCTATGATGGTCCTCGGAGAGTTCCGGATATTGATGGTTAAATCAATACTTGAACTATTCCGTGCGAACGCCACAAGCGGGGTCGCTAGGCTTAGTAGCCAGTAATAGAGAATGGGTTAGCAGAGGGGAACCTAAGCTAAGAAGAAGGATAGACAGAGAAGCAGGAGAAATGCAAATAAACATGTGCACATGAAAAATAACTCAAGTCATAGTTCAAAAACACATCTATCTCAGTACATAAGCTATGCCCAGTGCCTACTGTGTGAGATGAAAGGGAAGATCCAGTTTCCAAAGGCTCGGTACGTCCGTCTGGAAATAGGAATGCAGTCCGAAGTTTCGAAGGGCTCGGTGCGTCCGCTCGGAAGTTTGGGGTTTGCAAAAGTCTTTGTTGTTGCGGCTGAGCTTCGTCGGTTGAATCCCAAATGCGAGAAGTTTGTTCCACGGAGGCGTGCGTGGGTTTTTTCTCGCAGTGAACTCGCCTTAGCTCACAGTGTCCGGATAAAAGTCTTAAGATGTGACCAGGCAAGATCTTAGACTTGAAGTAGGAATTCTTTGCAAAGTGTGTGTAAGATGAACTAAGCAGTCTATGTTTGTTATTCGGCCAGATATCAAACAATACTTCGTCCAAAATGATACGCAAGTTGCTCTATGCGTCTCATCTGTCCAGCAGTCAAAACTAGAGTCACGAACAATGGTCCCTGGGGAACACTTCACGTGTGGCCAGGTGATTGTGAATGGGGCTTTGGTCACAGCGCCTCCTAAAGGAGGAGGACTGAGGACAACATGGCAGGGACCCTGGGCCAGCCATTTGGCAATCAGAGGGAAAGTAACTCTTTTACTAATGATTATTGATGACCTTCGTCTCAATCATCATCAGTTTGAGTCACATGACTCTCATAACTTTGTCATGAGTTTCTCTGCGTAGAGAAGTGGCAGGAATTATACCTACAATGCCCACTGCCTTGCAAAAATCCTACTGCTTCATCACGAACGAGCCTATTGGTAGATATGGGTGTGTCTGAACGGGCGGTCCCAGAAGGGGGGGTGGAGTGAAATAATCTGTACACTTAACTGAGGAATAACAACAATATGTTTGCCTAAAATACCTATGTAAAATGATGTCTTTTTATCAAGAGTAATTGCTTCATCTGTTTTTATTAAAAGAGGGGAACATTTTGGTAAATCATGGCATTGTTCGATTCTTAACCAGTGGTAATGAAAATGTTAAGATGAAAACAGCATTATGTCCTTGACAACAAGGGTCATAATTTGTTCCTCTAACTGATAGGTCCATTTGGCCACGAAGAAAGGAATGCTTACAGACTGTGGGCTGACCAACATCAGGGACACGGTCCAGCTAAGACAGGGCAGCCATGGCCAGGCCATGGGGCCTATGGGGGGCACGACCCTGTATATGGCCCCCGAGTGTGTCCTCCGCCAAGAGGAGGCCATGGAGGCTACCGATATGAGGTCCCTAGGGACCACATTATTAGAGCTGCTGACTGGCTCCAGCCCGTGGGCCATCAAAAGAGCCAGGGAGCTCAATCCACTGATGACTCAACAAAAAGTCCCAAGTGCAATGGCCCTGCTTCCGGAGCAATTCAAGTACTTGGAGGAACTGTTCAGTTATAATCCCCTGTCTCGACCATCGGCATCCGAGGTGGTGCATTATGGGACTGGATTTGGTGGGGCGGTATGGCTTTGAATGGTAGGATAGTTAGCACTGATTCTTGAGAAAGTGGCTAAAACAGGTTGTAATGTTGACAGAAAAAAACAAAGTGAATTACAAAATTATATGGTATATCCTTGTTGACTAAGGTCTTGGCTTTTCAGAAATGCACAAGGCCAATCTCCCCATTTTGTATTTTTTTTCAGAAATCAGGCTTTTCTCTGATCACACCTTGTTTTTTGTCAACACCGTCAGACACAATTAAAAGTAATTAAAATTGTATTGATTTGGTTGCATATGTATCTGGAGTTTTTAAGTGATTATGTGTATTTTTTGGTTCACACATATGCCTTTAAATGTTGAACATTCACTTTTGTTCTATTTTAATACTGTTTCATGTGTTCTAATTTTAAAATATGTACTGTCATACGATGCTTACTTAACGCCTAAATAGAACAAACAATTTTTTGTAATTTCACAAATATTCCTGTAGGCTTAAATTGGCTATTACTTTGATAATTCAACAACTCCTAAGGAAAATGTTGTTAGCACATTCATTTAAAATGTCCAAAACTCCTTACGGTGGTGACTTAAGAACTGACGGTGGTGACAGTAGTCTGAGAGTGGTGAAAGTGGCCTAATTTGTACCTGCATTTAGCAAAATACATAGCCCTCTCAAGTCAATGGCATCTTGCATAAACACTTTATGTTTGTGTGTGCACAGTATGCTTGTACATGTGTTTTTTCTTCATTAGTGAGATTCTCTAGTAAGTAGGCCACTGGTTCTTGAAAATGTGGCAAAAACAGAAAACAAGAAAATCATCCAGTGCATACAGCTATAAGAGCAGCACAGATGATTTGCCCATAATGTCCACACTCAGTTCCTGGTCAAACTTAAGCTGGGCTTACACTGTGCGACTTTTGCCCCGATTTTGCCCCGATTTGGCACTCGCACGACTTTTTGAGAGTCGGGCCGATTTCTTGCTCAATCGCAGGTCAATCGTGAGTCTCGCATCGTGCAGTGTACATGGGGTAACGACAAGCGATTTCGCCTCACGATCGTGCAATCGCAGGGTCGCAAGAAAATCAAAACGGTTTGAAATTCTAGTCGTGGCTCGTGCGTAAATCGCACAGTTAACCCTGTGAAACCTGAACCATGAAAGCAATGAGAGAAAATTCGAATTTTTTGGAATTTGCTTCAATATTGGTCCCTTATAAGAAATGTAAAAAAAAAATTCTAAATTTTGTTAAAGTCACTGAGATATTTAATGCATCATATATGATGTATCAGGCTTTTAATGAATGAAAATTCCAATTTCATGAGCATTGAAAAATGACTTTTAATGCATTTACAACTTTTTTTTAATTTAAAAAAAGTTGTCAGACAATTTAATTTGAGGATTATCTTTAAATATTTAGTGAGATCCTGCCATTTTTTTTTAAGCCTATCCTTGTTTTAGCAGGACCATATTTTACATTTCCCACAGCCTGGTTGGGTAATTTTTTAAAATCTATGTAAAAACATAGCTGATCGAATGCTCAACAACCTATTTATGAGTGTAATATAGATCATTATTCATTTTTGATGTGTAATTTGAATATATGGGTCCATTAGGCCTACTACAATTGGACCATTTCTCCATTCACTTCAATGCATTTTTTACGAGATCATAATTTCAACATTTTGCATTACATTTTCAAAATTGCAAGTAAAACCTGTTTCTTAAGGCAATATCTTTGTCTTGAAGTAAAACAACTTGTGTGTTTTGTTAAACGATCGTCGTGGTGTGCTTTGTAAGTTTCCCTATGGAGCAAATGCATTGATGGCTGACTTCCTGCCACCGCCGGATGGTGCTTATATGTCTCATCAGTTTTAGCACGATCTCTCTGCAACACGGTGTAAAAATATAAACTCTTCCTTGCTTAATTGCACAAAGCAAGTGTTCAAATTAAAGGATGTAGAGTTATATTTCGGAAATTTGTACACAAACCTTATGCAATTTGACGAAATCTCAGCGTCGGTCAGGGAAACCGCTTCTACCCCATTTTCCTGTTTTTCTCCGAGCTGTGGTCAACTTGTTGTCGACCGCTGCTCTCTTGTGGCGGTTTCCGTGTACTGCAGGACGTTTGGAAATGACACGCAGGATGTTTTTCAGATCGATTTTTTTTGTGTCAGCGTGGAGAGGGCTTTGAATTTGATGAGACATATATGATGCATCCGGCGCGATAGGGTTAAAGCAGTGCTACGACCCGATTTGACACTTCACATGCACAAATGAATAGGGTCGTGCAATTCGCTGTTGAGCGCGACCTCATCTCCATCTCAGGTGTGCGTGTTCCCTCCTCTGCAGACCGGGGAAACATGCCTGTCGCGGAAGCATTTCGCTCGCATCCGACTGTCGGCTTGTGTAGTGTAGAGCGTGGCTCGGGCCGTTTTTTTCTGTCCGAGCCCGGCCCTCCGCCGACAGAAAAGTGATCAACCCCGACCCGAGCCCGAGACTAATTAAAATGTTTGTGTCCGAACCCGTCCGAAGCCCGAGACCACTGTAATAACAACAGAACCTGTGCGCAAGCAATATTTTCTATGTGGCCTCCTTCATACTCAAAATAGCACGCGATAAATAGCCAGGATAGGGATGAGGCAATTTGCTGTAGCCTAATTTAGTTACGCACGCATAGTAAGTATAAACACACGCATACATGTGACAGCGCACCTTATGTTTCTTTCGGTTAGACCAGAGATGTTGGGTGCTGTAATCAAATGCATGGGAGGGGCGTGAGAGGATAAGAAAGGCGAAAACTAACGAATACGGTTTGGATGCAGTCAGCGCGGCTATGGACGCATTTGTTACGTTACTGTTAGTGCAAATAAATCCCCGCGAGCCGGTGAAGATGCCACTCCTTGTCGTTAAGAAGGATGGGCTATAAGTTCACCCCGAAGAACAGTAGCCTGTTCGGCCCTCCAAGAGAATGTCATTTCCCTGATGTCCATGCGGTCAATATAAAATCAGGAAAGGTTGCACGCGCATACAACTGTAGGCTACAGTAAAAGTGACAAGAATTAAGAACCTACGTGAAGGACATGAAATGTCACAGCGGACAAAGTAGTAACAGGAAACCTCTTCGCCCCTACCTTAGGCAACTCCACGTAGCGTGTGCGTCTTCTTTAATCCATATTATGCTCCTTGCTACCCCTTGCTGGAAATGTAGGCTAATCCTTGGCGAGCAATGCAGTGACAAACTTCGTCATTTTATGTTCAACATTTAAGACAGCACCGAAGGCATGCTAAAACATGGCCTACACTAGGCCTACAACAAAATACCACGCGTTCACTGACAACTGTATTTGGCGCTTATTAAGAAAGCAAGTTGACTCGGCATTCCTGCTCGGCTGACTGGGAGTGAGCGTCCATGTTGCCACTGGTAACTGGCGCGTGCATACAGCCAATAATAATCACTGGCACGAGTAGCCTACCAACATTTTCATTTATGCATATTCAATTACTTATTTTTTAATCACAAAACTGCTGTTTGCATGAACTGAAACGTTTCCTCTGGTTGCTTACAATTTTCACAATGTCTGTTTGGTTCAAGCCCGAGCCCGACCCGAGTCCGACAGATATTCTATTTTTTTTGTCCGAGCCCGGCCCGGCCCGTCGGGTTCCGACCCGGCCCGTCGGGCTTCGGTCGGGTTGCCATGCTCTGGTGTAGTGTGAGGACGTGAATCGTGAGCTGTGAACTTTTAAACAGTGAAATTCCATCGTGCAGTGTGAGCAGAAGCTTAAGACCCACAAGTGAAAATATCGCACAGTGTAAGCCCAGCTTTAGTTAGACCACAATCTTAGAATTGTTGACCAGCTTCACCCCGTGGGCCATTAGGAAGGCACGAAACCTCACGCCACTGTCCAGTGCCTACAGCCATATGAGCAGGTCTCACCAGCACAGAGGATTTGCCCATAATGGCCACACTTAGTTCCTGGTCAAACATTGTTCCGCTAGTGATGCCAGACTGGGGGCTGGCCAACATAAGAGACACGGTGCAGCTGAGGAAAGGGAGCTGTGGGTTGGGCCTACAGGGGGCTCCACTCCAACTTGCAGTGTTTATTTGTGTTAAAATGTGTCTATCGTTGGAAACTATGTCAGAACGCACGTACAGTCGGCAACAGCTGTTGCAGATAAGAATGGACAACTTGAATGTCTGTATGAGCACTGTCTTTGTCCATACTGTCTTATGTCCATGTATGAGTACTGTCTATGTCCGTACCTAGATTAGTCTATGTCTGCATGGGAAAGCAAGAAATGTAATTTCAAATTCTTTGTATGAGCAGTGCATGTAAAGAAATTGACAATAAAATATAGGGTGAAAATACATGGAAACATATCTGTCCTTACACACCAACCGGCGGTAGTCGAGCGTCAGCGGCGCGGGAGCCGGCTCCGCGCCGCATTTGGAAAATAGAACTTGAGCATATTTGTCACGCCGGCGACCGGCGGTGTCTCATTCAAATGAATGGCAAAGTAGCATGCTAGCTTTGGCTGTGGGGAGGGTTTTGAATAGGACTGGCCACGCACGCCGACGCTGTCAGTGTGCAAGGCAGAGAAAAACACGCCGGCCAAAATCAAGCAGAAAATCCGCGTCGGTACCGGGACCGTTCCGTTCCGCCTTGGTATGTTTTGGCCCTTAGGAAAGCACGGGACCCCACTCCAATGATGGGCCAAAGAAAACCACCCATTGCAGTGACATTACTGGATGTCCAATTCCAGTACTTGGAGCAACTTCTCAAATATGATCCCGTCTTGACCATCAGCATCAGAGGTGGTGAATTCTTTAAAGGAACAGGGGCTTGATTTGGTGGACGCCGACCAGGCATTCAAGGACCTCATCCATCAAATTTTCAACTACTTAAGAGCAGCGCACCATTTACACATGGTGACCCTCCCAATTAACCAAGCGCCGCAGCGTCTAGTTAGAATGGCCAGACAGCTAGAAGGGCTGATTGGTCCAGCCCTACCAAACAATGAGACCACCCTCAGTGCTAGAGGCAATGCGCGTAATTGGCTCGGCCAGAGCCTCACAATTCTAGACAAACACTATACGGACATTCAAAGCGCTAGCATGCATGCAACACGGCTGAGGCGAGCGATGAACCAACAGGGGAAAATACGGACAATGAATGGGAACCTGAAAGCGACGACGAGACGGACTCAACGATTTTAAATTCACCCCTGGATGAAAGCTTGTTGTAAGTACCATACACAGATCATATGTGTATTACTATGACTGTATTACTGAGTGGTTTTTTTTTTTTTTTTTAACTGTTGGGTCAAGGTAACATGTTTTGAAAGTGTCTGTGCATTGTTTCCTTGCCTATGACAGAGATGAATACCTAACCCCAGCGAAGAAGATTTCTGGGAGAGGCCTTCCACGCGGTAGACCTCCTGGTCGTGGCAGATATAGAGGAAGAAGGGAAAGACCAAGTGGCAGAAGTGCAGGTTGAGGACGAGGAGTCACACTTAAGCCGGGCATACACTGTGCGATATTTTCACTTGTGGGTCTTAAGCTTCTGCTCACACTGCACGATGGGATTTCACTGTTTAAAAGTTCACAGCTCACAACTCACGTCCTAACACTACACGAGCCGACAGTCGGATGCGAGCGAAATGTTTCCACCGTACGACGCGACAGGCATGTTTCCCCGGTCTGCAGAGGAGGGAACATGCGCACCTGAGGTGGAGATGAGGTCGCGCTCAACAGCAAATCGCACGGCCCTATTAATTTGTGCATGTGAAGTGTCGAATCGGGTCGTAGCACTGCTTTAACTGAGCGATTTACGCACGAGCCACGACCAGAATTTCAAACCGTTTTGATTTTCTTGCGACCCTGCGATTGCACGATTGTGAGGCGAAATCGCTTGTCGTTACCCCATGTATACTGCACGATCAAAAAGTCGTGCGAGTGCCAAATCGGGGCAAAAGTCGCACAGTGACAGTACAATAAAGCCCAGCTTTAGGGGGAGAGACTTGCCACAAAATGAGGATGGACGTGACTGGCAGGACACCAAGTTACAAGATATAATTCCACAACAACCAGTGTTTAGACCAACTCGTACTCCTGGTTCGCAAGTTGTTACTGGGGGAAATTATTCCATATTATTATATGGTTGTGACGTCATCGGTCGAATGCTCCATTCATTTCAACGGGGCTCCCCAACGTTCGCACGTCTGTTATTTTTCGATAACGGACGGGTTGGTCTATAACAGACCGCTGTCAATGGCAACAAGACTTTTCACTGCTAAAGCGACTTTTCAACAAGACTCTAATCAGCTGCTGTGATAGACAACACCTGTTGTCCTGGCTACCTGTTGCCTAGCGGTGTTCCACAACGGCACTGTTTTGTTTTACGCAGCAACAATCTTAACATTAAATAGGCCTAAAGAAATGTCCCCGCCATGTGTGAATCATTTAAATATATCCATATAATAAGCGGGTTAACTTTCGGCGAGTCGGTCGCTTTGTGGAATAGCAGCACTTCAGAGAGAACAAGATCTAAAGATTCTCTCTGTCGTGCTGCTATTCCACGGTAGCGACCTTCTCGCCGAACGCTAACCCTTACTTGGATCTCTTTCACCTGTTCATCTCCGATGCAGTTTTACAGAAGGTACTGAGTAACACCAACAAATATGGGAGACGGAGGCATGCACATCTGTGGGAAGAATTATCTATGGCAGACATGTACAGCTATCTATCTCTGGTCATTTACATGGGTCTCGTGCACGCTCCAGCTCTTGTAGACTACTGGCGAAGGGCATCATTATACAGCTTTCCGTGGGCCTGATCGACTTTGTCTGGCCGTAAATTCAGAGGAATCTCCACCCATATCCATATGTCTGATCCTGATGATGAAGAGGAAAATGCTGCACGAAGGGGAACGCCTGAGTACGACCGCCTTCAGCATATTAAACCCCTGTACACTGATATCCGGCAAAACGGCATGTCCTACTTCCAGCCAGGGCAGAACATTGCCATTGACGAGCGCATGGTGGCCTCGCATGCCAGTATAGTAATCCGGCAATACTGCAAAGATAAGCCATCGAAATGGGGCTACAAATTGTTTGTGCTAGCAGATTCGCAGTGCGGGCACACCTGGGACTTCATGGTTTATGAGGGGAAATACCATGCAGGATCTGGGAAAGGCCTGAGCTACGATGTCGTCATGGAGCTGGTGTCGTCTCCAGTTTTGGGGAGTGGGTACAAGCTCTTTGTGAACAATTTTTATACAAGTCCAATGCTCTTCCAGGAACTGCTGGATGATAAGAGGTCTGACACACCAAGGCGGTAACGTGGCGCGGAACGGCCGCGGTTTTTACCGGCGTCAGTGAAATTACATTGAAACCTATCTGTCCTTACACACTAACCGGCGGTAGTCGGGCGTCAGCGGCGCGGGAGCCGGCTCCGCGCTGCGCTGGATTTGGAAAATAGAACTCGAGCGTATTTTTCACGCCGGCGACCGGCGGTGTCTCATTCAAATGAATGGCAAAGTAGCACGCTAGCTTTAGCTGTGGGGAGGGTTTTGAACAGGACTGGCTGCGCACGCCAACGCTGTCAGTGTGCAAGGTAGAGAAAAGCACGCCGGCCAAAACTAAGCACAAAGACCGCGTCCGTCCTGCGACCGTTCCGTTCTGCATTGGTATGTTTTGGCCCTAAGAAGATATGGGCATGTGGTAACATTCGCGAAAACAGGATCGGTGTCCCAAAAGACAAATGTGGGGCCATCACCACTCGCCATCCAAGGGGCACGATACGTTGGCTACGCGAGGGGAGCCTGCTGTTCGTACAATGGAAAGACACTCGTGTGGTGTGCATGTGTTCCAGCATTCACCAAGCCCACAGCGAAGGCAGCACCGTACAGCGGAGGGTGAAGAGAGATGGCATATGGCATATTGAACAAGTGCCGGTCCCTCCAGCAGTACAAGAATATAACCGCAATATGTATGGGGTTGATTACTGGGATGCTTTGATCGGTTACTACTCGATTTTGCACAAGACGAGGAGTTGGTACAGATCGTTCTTCTACCACTTCATTGACATCGCCATAGTGAACGCGTTCGTCCTCCACAAAGACATGATGACAAACAGGGGGGCAAAGCCCCTGTCTCAGAAGGCCTTCCGTGAGAACCTGGTTATGGAGCTACGCCGTGCTGGACATGGTGAAATTGTCCCCTCTCATTCACGAGCACCACCACCACCACCTGACGCCCTGCATATGCCCGCTCACTTCGGGGAAGATGTCACAGAGGGACGGCGACAGTGTGTGAATTGTAAACAGAAGACCCCACTTCGATGCACCACATGCAACGTTGCCCTGTGCATGGTACCTTCAAGAAACTGCTACCAGTACTGGCATATTAAAGGCCAGGTTAACGAGGAATAAGGTCAGTAAATTGACCTCCATGATGGGAGCGGGGGGTATAGCCTCATTATAATCATTTCTGATCGGGGAAATTTTATATTTTTTTATATATATTTTTTTTTAAAAGTTCCATACCATACCTAATAATTCCAACATGTGTCCACAGGGTTCCTCAGCTAAAACCACATTGCCTGGGCAACACCTCGGTGAAATGCACAATAGCTCCAGCCCTGATGACCACCAGAGTGAGGACCCGGCGTCTGCGGACCCGCAGCCCGAAAATGTGTGCTATAGATCCTTGTGATGCGCTTGATCTCAGTGGGATGCAAGACATCCACATTTTTTCCTGTTTTTACGTGTTTTGAGTAGATCCTTTGTGCTGGACTTTTAAATAATACTTGAGGCAAGACTTTTTTTCTTGTTTCTTCGGGAGAACTACTTTCGTATTGACATTAGTTTTATTTTTCAGGAAATGTTGTGTTTTATTCCAAGTTTTGTAACAATACATAAGAGTGCTGTTTTGACTATTAATTGACACACACTCCAGACTCGTAGCTTTCAAACAAGAGCACGGGTGTTAGTGTAGCAAAAACAGGGATAAGACTGCAACCCCTGGCGCAAAAGAAGCCAAAAATATATAAAATGTGTCTGATGGTTAAGTGGATAAGGAATTATTCCTGAGGCATTGCTATTATGAAAGATTGCTACAACTCTACAGTTCCTGAATCTAATGGCTTTTAATATTACACATCAGGTAGTTGAGGGGGTATGTCCTTGCTGATGGCTCTAAACAGCGTAGATAGTTCACAGCTGAACAACACGACATTAGCATTAGCTACGCTACCGACTTTTGGCCACCTCTGGCGACAAAAAAAATCATGTGTAGCGGCTAAAGCTGGGCTTACACTGTGCGAGTTTTGCCCCGATTTGGCAGTCGCCCAACTTTTTGGGAGTCTGGACGATTTCTTGCTCAATCCCAGGTCTCTCGTGAGTCTCGCATCGTGCAGTGTACATGGGGTAACGACAAGCGATTTCGCCTCACGATTCTTCAATCGCAGGGTCGCAACAAAGTCAAAACGGTTTGAAATCCTGGTCGTAGCTCCTGCGTAAATCGCACAGTTATAGCAGTGCTACAACCCGATTTGAAACTTTGCATAGTGAAATTCATCAACTGCATTTCTAACTCGGTTACACGACCACTTCCAGACTTGTGCTCTTCGACAAGTGGTCTTTTCGGGTCTAGAATCTTCCCCGTTCTGGTCTCTGGGGGCTAGGTGTCGCACAGAGATCCTTTGGATAAATTCGCTTCGCACATATGCCCCCTGGGGTCTGAACAATGCCCCCGACAGTAGAGTCTCTTCCGACTCTGACTGAATTTTTTCTCCAGACACCCAACTAAGGTTGTAATAGATAACCCCCTCCTTTTCTAATTTTTATAATCTAATCTGTGCTAGCCTCCTCAGTCGTGCCAGTTTTTACAGTCCCCCATACCTTGCTACTTTACAACGTAGCAACCACTCTCTTGAATTCCAACGGCTCTGAATTCGTCACAACTCTCTTACTGGACACCTTACCCCACCCTGCTCAGTCCCCCTCTCCTTCTCTCACAGAATCTCTTGTCATGTTGCTCACCTAGTCCCTTCTGGGGTCTGTTTATCCCTTTCTTGTGTGGCATTTCAACCAGCTACCATTACAATTTCACGGTGCTGTTACAAGCATATTACTAGCTTATAGCTAACTAATCACGCTGCTCTTCAGTAAATACTCTATCTATAAACAATAACATCTATGCCGTTGAGCCAACTTCTCAACTGTCTGACCCCTACTGGTGACACCCTTGAGTCGCTTGATTTCTCCCCCTTCTCTCTTTCTCTTTTTTTCAAATTTTATTGCCCTTAGTTTTCATGAACCCCCACACTTTGGAATTAGATCAGAGTCTTGTTGTTACACAGGTATATTTGATTTACCTAAACTGTACCCTGTACTTAACTTTACTTGGTCTACCCTACAGGCAGATACAGGGGGCATGAGAATCCTTGGGATGTGCATGACAAATTTAAATGAGCACTAGCAGGCTGGCCAGACCGACCACAGTGAATCTTGGGCACATGGTGTTACGCTCGAAGGGAGAAATAACACCAAGGAGAACAGAGTCAGAGTTCTTGTACTTTACTTAGGCCAAAAGTCAGCAGTACAAACCAACATTAATCAAACCAAACAAACAAATCAAAAGCACATGAGCTTTAAAGTCCCTCAAGGGGCACAGAGCTCGGATGAGCAGGAGCAACAAGAGTGTCAAGTCTCCGGCTCGCTGACTCCTTCTGGAATGCCAGGACAGCAGCTTTTAAGGAGCGATGGTAAATGGTGATACCTGCAACTCATCTCCCCTGATCAGCATGATTGATTCAGCGCACCTGTGAACCACAGTTGAGGGGAACAAGGACAGGGAGGAAACCACGGCCCTTGGGGGCGTGACACAAGGTGACAAAAAACTCATCTAGCGCCTTTAGCGACTTTTTGGTGCATCTGGCGACTTTTGAAAACGTGCAATGTGTTTTCAGTGACAAATTCATCGTTTTTCCACATAATTCTGACTCGGCGCCGCCATCAGAAGCGTTTCCCACGGCTGCAGATTAGCTCTGATCTCCAAAAAGTAGCTAGCACCATCCATTTGTACTGTGGACGAAGGCATGTGGGCACGTTTTTTTTTTCTTTCTTTAATTTACACATATCACACAAAGTGGACAGCGCTTGTCCACTAGACAAAGGAAGAATAAACAACAACAAAAACAAACAAACATAACACACAAAAAACCCAGAAATACAATTGTTTCCTACCCACTTTACATAGAGGTCTACCCTATATGCTTAACTTAGGTTTGTAAGTTTTACTGTGTCTATGTATTTATGTAATAAGGACCATGTAGACCTGACATCCAACTGCTTCAGGTGTTGTGTGTTTATACTTTCTTCCATCGTTAAAAAGTGTATTATCTGATCTAACCATTGTGAAAGAGTCGGTCCTGACTGCGATATCCAATTCATGAGTATGCATTTTCTGGCCAAGTGACGTAATATTACAAAAACACATTTCTTTGCGTAGGGGAACACATTTCCCAACCCATATTTCAACAAATGCAACCTAGGACAGAAATCAAAAGTACACACACACACGTGGGCACGTTTTCTGTAGATCAGCGCGCCGTGCGTGACATTGTGACGTCATACGTAACGTCATGACGTCTTCTAGCGACTTTCCAGCAAGCCCATAGCGACTTTGGCTGATTTTCATTTGGCAACACTGACTGTAGGCGAGTACATTTAGGGTTTAACCCCAAAAAAATTGATACAAACGTTTTTTTCATGGATTCTATTACTATTGGACCTCCTAAATGACATACTAAAAATCTAGTAAAATCTGACTTTGGGAAATTAGTTATTTTCAACATGGCTGCTATAGGCTTATTATAAGGGCCGAGAGACACTCCAGGTGAATACGCCAAAGAATTATAGCTTGCCGATATCACCATGAAACTTAACCCGGTGATTATTCACATATTTGTGAGAAAAACAATGTTTTACCATGCCAATTATTCTACTATGTCTACCATGCCAATTACAGTAGGCTATATCTCTTTTTAAAATACAAATGGGAAAACCACAGAGCTTCTGCTCATGTTGGAGTATTCACCTGGACATGTAATAACTACATTTACAGGTAAGCTCTGAACAACTTATCAACTACAATTGATTCCAATTAGAACAACAACTACAATTTACAATTTAACTACAACTACAATCTACAATTTAGTAGATGTTAGGAATGGGGTTAATATCAGAAGGGGGAAATAACGTGCGTACTGGACTGAAGTGTTGAAATAGTGTACTTTTCAACTGGACTTTTTAAACTGCATGGACAATCTGTACCAGCTGCAAATCAGACCGTGTGTGTCCAGCACGATAGCGAAATATAACGGGCTCCTAAGCAATGATGCCAACTTAGCGACTTAACTTCTTTTTTACTGCACGAACAATGGACTTAACACGAATGCACAGGCTCTGTAACGTTTTCCAACACGGTTATATTTTTTTTTTAATCTTGTGTGCTGACTACAGTATGATGATGCTGCTGTCATTCGGAAACGGCAACATGTTGGCAGACAACTTTCTCTTGTTGTTTGTGCCGCAGTAGCCTAGAGCTACCCTACATTAGAGATGTCCCGATCCAGGTTTTTGCACTTCCGATCCGATACAGATATTTTATTTCACTTCCAATCCAATACCGATGTTGACAGACCTGTTTTTTTTTTCAGATATTAATAAACACAAAATAGGAAAATGGATCGGAATTCTGGATCTGATTTTTCAGTGCCTGCAGATCCGCATTTTTTGCCAATATCAGCAGCCCATCCGATCCGATCCGACAACCCTACCCTACATATCAACTAGTGAAGCAAGAAGCGTTTCCCAGACTCGCAGAAGATGGTCGCTAGAAACTTTCATTGAAAAAGTCACCGGACCAGAAAACTCACTGTATATGACAACTAAATGTGCTTCACATTGCTGGTTACTCGCCGCTCTGACTCAAAGGAAAATGTTTTACGGCTCCTCGCACGAGAGGAAAGGAAAGAAGGAAGGAAAATGCAGACGTTTGCAAATCGATGCAACCGTACCGTACAGGTCATATCGATTTTCCAATACGTATCGGTGAATCTTCCCTTCCCTACGATGTTTTGGCAGAGTAGATAAAGTCAAAGACTGGATAGTCAGCTAATCTCGTGTCTTTACCCAGTGTTATGAAACTGATTGATTGGACAGGAAATGATGTGGGTTGGAGGCCATCCAGCTCTTTCAGTTAAGCTCCCTGATAACAGCATTCATCCGTATTTACCGTTAGCTTTCTTCATTTGGGCCCATACAGCTTTTCTTATCTGGGTCCATACAGTACAGAGCGGCTTGACTTTGCATTGTACTGTAGCTCCTGCTAGCTTTCTGTATCCAGTTCCGTGCTGATTGGTAATTTCTGCATCACAGACGGCCTCTTGATGATGGGGAAGTTCATGAGCATAGATAGATAGATTATTTATTTGTCCTTTCGGAAAATTGTTCTGTGCCATTTTCAGTCCATCTGATACAATTACAAAGACATTACAATAAACAAGAACACAATAGACAAACACATCTTAGCTTTCGCATGAAGTACAGTCTCTGCATTCCCTTTTCGTAAATAGTATCAGTGTTACAGCTCCAAGTTAATTTGTCATCTATTACAGTTCCCAAATATTTATAGTTTTTCACCACCTCAATGTCTTCCCCATGTATGACCATGTTCTGATGGGTGTGTCTCCCCGTTCTAAAATCCACAATGAGTTCTTTTGTCTGCCACTACTTTAATACATTCCACAGTTGGTCCACAGACTGTTTGCCAAGAAATGTGCTCTGGCCAAACATGTGCACAAGAACAGTGCTATCCCCTCTACCACACAGGCATGGTACATTTACTCCAGATGGACTAGACATGTTAACAAACAGTCAACCTTTTTCTTCTGAAATTCCTTTTGAAGTGCCCAAAGCTCCAATCCCATTTTAAAAAAGTGTATGCCCAGCTAGAAGAAAGCTCATCTTGATTGTAACATGTCGACCAGTCATGACACGCCACATCAGATACCACATTACAAATGAGGTTATGTTTTGTCTGGCACAGTTCTCTGCATGCAAGTGCATGTGCTTTCCCCCTAATCCATAATTAAGTAAAAAAAAATAAAATAAAGATAAAAGACTTATGACACTGTTTCTGCCTTTTCCTGTCTGTACACTCTCGTCCAAAAAAAGAGACCAGCTTGGGTAAGGCTTCACACATTACACCAAGAACTCCAAACATATTGCTAAGCTATGAGTCTTTCTTTGTAGCTTCTGTTGTAGCTGTCTTTAACAGGGTCCATGCTGGTTGGAAGTTTTCATTGTCAATGACAACTCTGTGCTCACTGTCTGTACTTTCTTCCTCAGGATTTGGAAGATATTCTTCCCCACTATCTACACTGGAGTCATCTGATTCAAGAGGTCTCCTCTGAACCTTCATGAAAACAATTAGAAAATAAAATGTTACTAATAGATCTTCACTGGCTACAATATGTATTCAACTGAGCAGTTTCTTGAGGGTACCATGCACAGGGCAACGTTGCATGTGGTGCATCGAAGTGGTGTCTTCTGTTTACAATTCACACACTGTCGCCGCCCCTCTGTGCCATCTTCCCCGAAGTGTGCGGGCATATGCAGGGCTTAAGACGCTTAAAGGACCGCTTGGCGGAGCACAAATATGCAGTGAGAAGTGGCAACTGTGATTACGCCATGGCCAAGCACTTTACAGAAACACATACAAATGCACCTGCCACTTTCACAGCAATAGGCATTGACCACGTCCCTTTGAACACACGAAGAGGGGATAGACAAAGACTGCTTAACCAAAAAGAGAGCAGATGGATACACAGTTTAAATGCCATGCAATATCCGGGTTTGAATGATAACATAGACATGATTTCATTTCTCTGATATTTATTAGTTACTATGAAGTGTTGATGTTTTTTAAGAATAGTTGATGATACTCTCTGTTTTTCTTGTAGCCTATAAGGTGTAAGGACAGCAGGTGTCTACCATATTTGTTTTGGGCACCTGTGCGAGCACGGACGGGAGTAACCAGATGGCGCGCACGTTCACAGGCGCGCACGGTTTGGAGACCTGCGCGACGCGCACCAGAACTTGATGACGTTTCACATGCATATAGGGAAGTGGGGGGAGATTTGAAATGTTTTTACAGCCCTGAAGAAGGCCATTGTCGGCCGAAACATGTTGGCAATTTTTAACCGTTCTACTATGAACTAGCTACATTTAATTAAAAGCTTTTTAACCCAGAAGAAGAGTGCCTTGGATATATTTTTTCATTGGCATATGCAGGGCGTCTGGTGGTGTTGGTGCTCGTGAATGAGAGGGGACAATTTCACCATGCCCAGCACGGCGTAGCTCCATAACCAGGTTCTGATGGAAGGCCTTCTGAGACAGGGGCTTTGCCCCAGTGTTTGTCATCATGTCTTTGTGGAGGACGAACGCGTTCACTATGGCGATGTCAATGAAGTGGTAGAAGAACGATCTGTACCAACTCCTCGTCTTGTGCAAAATCGATTAGTAACCGATCAAAGCATCCGAGTAATCAACCCCATGCATGTTGCGGTTATATTCTTGTACTGCTGGATGGACCGGCACTTGTTCCATATGCCATCTGTCTTCACCCTCCGCTGTACGGTGCTGCCTTCGCTGTGGGCTTGGTGAATGCTGGAACACATCCGCACCAGACGAGTGTCTTTCAATTGTACGAACAGCAGGCTCCCCTCGCGTATCCAACGTATCGTGCCCCTTGGATGGCGAGTGGTGATGGCCCCGCATCTGTCTTTTGGGACACCGATCCTGTTTTCGCGAATGGTACCACATGCCCATATCTTCTTATCATCCAGCAGTTTCTGGAAGTGCATTTGGCTTGTATAAAAATTGTCCACAAAGAACTTGTACCCACAACCATGAAGTCCCAGGTGTACCCGCACTGTGAATCTGCTAGCACAAACAATTTCTAGCCCCATTTCGATGGCTTATCTTTGCAGTATTGCCGGATACCTATCCTGGCACTCGAGGCCACCATGCCCTCGTCAATGGCAATGTTCTGCCCTGGCTGGAAGTAGGCCATGCAGTTTTGCCGGATATCAGTATACAGGGCACTGATTCTTGAGAAAGTGGCTAAAACAGGTTGTAATGTTGACAGAAAAAAACTAAGTGAATTACAAAATTATATGGTATATCCTCGTAGACTAAGGTCTTGGCTTTTCAGAAATGCACAAGGCCAATCTCCCCATTATGTATTTTTTCAGAAATCAGGCTTTTCTCCGATCATACCTTGTTTTTTGTCAACACCGTCAGACACAATTAAAAGTTATTAAAATTGTATTGATTTGGTTGCATATGTATATGGAGTTTTTAAGTGATTATGTGTATTTTTTGGTTCACACATATGCCTTTAAATGTTGAAAATTCACTTTTGTTCTATTTTAATACTGTTTCATGTGTTCTAATTTTAAAATATGTACCGTCATACGATGCTTACTTAACGCCTAAATACAACAAATATTTTTTTGTAATTTCACAAATATTCGTGTAGGCTTAAATTGGCTATTACTTTGATATTTCAACAACTCCTAAGGAAAATGTTGTAAGCACATTCCTTTAAAATGTCCAAAACTCCTTCTTGTGACTTAAGAACTGACAGTGGTGACAGTAATCTGAGAGTGGTGAAAGTGGCCTAATTAGTACCTGCATTTAGCAAAATAAATAGCCCTCTCAAGTCAATGGCATCTTGCATAAACACTTTATTTTTGTGTGTGCACAGTATGAGCATGTGTTTTTACTTCATTAGTTAGATTATCTAGGAAGTAAGCCACTGGTTGTTGAAAATGTGGTAAAAACAGCTTTTAAGTTGTTCAAATCCAAAATATAGAGGTGTATTATCATAGATGTAGGTCTTGGCTGTGCAGTGAATGCATTGGCCAAGCTCCCCATGTTTAACATTTTTCATAAAATGGGCTCTTTCTTGTTTTGTCAACAGCGGCAGACAGAATTAGAAGTAAAAACACATGTTTACTGTATTATGGTGAATTACTTTAACAATTCAACATAACTGTAGATACTTATTGTATGCATATTCTTAAAACATGTCAAAAACACGTAAAACATGTGTTTTTTGGTGAACTCCATTAGTCCAGCGGATTGGTGAATTGATCATGCACTTTTGAGTAAAAGCATGAAAATTGGTACACATATACCTCTTCCTATGCTTATTAATATAAGCGTTGGAGGCGTCGCGAAAAATGAAGAATTTTCAAGATGGCCGCCAAATCCAATATGGCCAACCCAAATTAATGAAACTACCTGACACGTTGTTGTAAAAGCATGAAAATTGGTACATATATCCTTCTTGATATGCTGATTAATATTAGCATTGGAGGCGTAGCGAAAAATGAAGAATTTTCAAGATGGCCGCCAAATCCAATATGGCCAACCCATATTAACGAAACTACCTGACACTTTGTAGTAAAGGCTTGGAAATTGGTACACATGTCCTTCTTAATATGCTGATCAATGTTATCATTGGAGGCGCCACAAAAAATGCTGTATTTTCAAGATGGCCGCCAAATCCAATATGGCTAACCCATATTAGTGAGAAACCATCATGCACTGCGTCATAAATGCCTGAAATTTGGTAAATACATACTCTATGATGTACCTATTAATGTTAGAAATGGAATTGTTGCGTAAAACCAAAATTGAAATGTTCAAAATGTTCACCAAATGAAATATGGCCGACCCATATAACAGGAATTGTATAGCAGATGAGTGAATCCATTATGCACGTAGTAAAAGCATGAAAATGGTTACACATTTCCTTCTTTTTCAGCTGATTATTAGATGTGAAAAACACAGAATTTTCAAAATGGCCACCAAATCCAATATGGCCAACCCATATTAACTACCGGGCACTTTGTGTAGGCTACCAATTATGATGCTTTTACCACAGTTACATCTTCTATGTGCAGATTAATATTAGGAATCTGAATTTTCCAGACAAATCAAACATGTTTGACCGATATTAGTGAAACCACCATGCACTTTGTAGCAGGAGCATGCAATCAGCACACATATTGATATGTATAATAATGTAGAAGGGTTCATGTGAGAAGTGCGTGAAAGCACAGACACACACACACAAGTAATAGTCCTAAAAAGATTACTCTGGAAGTGATCCTAACATAGCCTAATTTCGAAACATCAAACCCTACCCTACTAATGTTATATATAGATATGTAGTGTTACATATTGTGTTACAGTACATTAGTGAAACCAGGGCACAATTTGCCGCGAAAGCATGAAAACACATGTATCTTTTTATTGTATTAACATCATCAAAAAATCAAAAGAATTTTCAAGATGGCCCCACATCAAATATGGCCAACCCATAGATGTATAAATGGGCATAAAATATCCTATATTTATCTCAGTATAAATTTCTCTGGGGGTTCACCATAAGCCAAATCTTGCACACCATTATTACGTATAGCCAAAAAATGAAGAAAAGTTTACTGTACAAGTGTCAAATTTACATACCCAGAGTTGACTTTGCACCAACTGTACCATTCACCATGTTCAAAGTTTGTGTGTATCTTTTAATTAGGCATTGTTGGCAGTTTGATTGATGTTGGCCATAGGATATATTACAACCTGGGGAATCCCATGCTGCTTTGCACACTTTCTGATCTGAAAGACAGCATGGATTCCATCCCTCAGAAATTGCATATGTAACCTTCAGAGTATCTCACTTGTGAGATCAACTGGTGTTAACCAGGCAAGACATACCCATACAACATGCATGGGACAGGATTGCAGTTTGATTGAAAACCTTGAAGTACAGCTAGAAGTAGTAATTAATTATTGGTTTCTTTTCTTAACCATGTTTTAACCATGTCCATGAATTGACAAATCAATTGAACTTTCTGTCTAGCAACCTTGAAATCTTGACCCTTTTGAATTTGTGGTCATGAGAGGCATATTAAACACAAGGCCTATGAAGTCGTCACTAACTGCTAGAGATACTGTATATCCCACAATGTGCCTGGAGGATTAATGTATATGGGTTGGCTACATTTGATTTGGCGGTCATCTTGAAAATTCGGGTTTTATTTGCTATGCCTCCATTTCAAATATTAATCAGCATATCAAGAGGTAAATGTGTACCATTTTTCATGCTTTTACTACAAAGTGGGTGTTAAATTCATCAATGGTTTCATTAATATAGGTTGGCTAGATTTGATTTGGCGGCCATTTTGAAAATTAAACTTTCTTGCAATGCCTCCATTTCTTTTATTAATCAGAATATAAAGAAGTAACTGGGCATCCAGTTTCATGGGTTTACAACAAAGTTTCAGGTACAGTAGCTTCATTAATATGGGTTGACCAAGTTGGATGTGGCGGCCATATTGAAAATACAACATTTTTCGTGGCGCCTCCAATGATAACATTGATCAGCATATTAAGGACTTGTGTACCAATTTTCAGGCCTTTACTACAAAGTGTCAGGTAGTTTCATTAATATGGGTTGGCCATATTGGATTTGGCGGCCATCTTGAAAATTCATAATTTTTCGCGGTGCCTGCAATGCTAATATTAATCAGCACATCAAGAAGGATATATGTACCAATTTTCATGCTTTTACATCAACGTGTCAGGTAGTTTCATTAATTTGGGTTGGCCATATTGGATTTGGCGGCCATCTTGAAAATTCTTCATTTTTCGCGACGCCTCCAAGGCTAATATTAATCAGCATATCGAGAAGGATATGTGTACCAATTTTCATGCTTTTACTCAAAAGTGCATGATTAGGCCCTTTTGTGTGTCTAATCCGCCGGACTACATTACAGATGTCACCACCGTCAGGTTTTCTGACCAAAAAACCTCCAAATGCACCTCAGTGGTTGCTAGAGTATCATTTTGGATCACAATTATTACTAACATGCCTAGTAATGTTTCATTAACCAGCACAATTTAGTAAAATATGGAACAACATGATGAGCAGAACAAAATCTGACGGTGGTGACATCTGACAGTGTGAGACAAAAAAGCACTCTTTTAAATATTATGCATTGTTTGTTCACATTAGCCATTTCATTTTCGCTCTGTTTCTTGGGTGCTTCATACCTTTTCTGAAAAAAAAATATATTTATTAACATTAATGTAATACAATACTATTAAAACCCCCGACGGTGTTGACAGTTTATGGTTGGGACAGTACCAGTGTCCAAACAAATTAACAAATTGAGGACAAAATAATAAACTTACAGGAGCTTCAGTGATGGTGAAGTAGGCAGTAGAGCTAAAGGTTTGAAAATGGGTCCTCAGTAATGAAAATTACCTTGTGCATACCTGATTTTATTGTCTTTTAGAAAAAATCTGACGGTGGTGACCAATATGCTGGACACATTTTGAGCAATCAGTAAATAATAGTAAATATTGTTTTACATCCACTATGTGCACATCTGTAGAACCACTTTAATATGGTCTTCCACATCATGGTGATATTGTTCAATTCTGTTAGTGATTTTTGTATTTTAAGTCAATTGAAATGATGATGCCAGTCCTTGGGACAGGCGTTTTTACAGGGTGTGGACAGGTTTTTAGCCATGAAAAGTAATAAAATTACACTTAAATATTTCAAACAACTGTGTATTCGTGTGACAGACCCCTTGGCCATTACCTGGGTTCATTTTGTTTGTGAAAATTTAGTTGATTTTCAACAGAATTAATATTTTACTGCAGGGACATGTTTTTGCCAAACTTTCAAGAATCAGTGAGGGGTTTAATCCTCTGAAGGCGGTCGTACTCAGGCGTTCCCCTATGTGCAGCATTTTCCTCGTCATCATCAGGATCAGACATATGGATATGGGTGAAGATCGCCCATATCCGGCACCTTCTCTATTGTGTTGCACCATTATCTTAGTTCTGGTTGTTTTGGCGGTTTCCATAACGCTGTTAGTCTTGAAGAGTTTATACTGTTTTCTTTCTTTTTTTATTGTGTGTGCTTTTGTTAATGCCTAAGAGATGTATTGGTGCTGCTAGGTGTTCCTTTAGTCCCATGATGTGTGTAATCCTCCTCTTGATGACGGGGAAGTTCATGGGCATGCCGCTGCTGTAATACATTCCACAGTTGGTCCACAGACTGTCTGTCATCACGACCGAAATAGAACTGAAGATCAGATAAATATATAAATAAGTATTAACAACTAATACAACAAAACTGTCGTTTCATCTGGTTTTGAGTGTCAGACGTTTGTGGGCCAATCTGCACTCCCAGATGATTTGTCATCTCCGTGGGATATCTGTGCCTGCCAAACTCTACTTTAAAGGAGTATGCCACTATTTTGGGGCTTATTACAGTTAAAATCGTTGGGCAGGGTTTATAAAGGTGGTAAAGTGTCTTATTTTTCATGTTAAGCGTTGTCTTGCTTTAAGACAAGTTAAAAGAGGGAATATGCCGCTAAGCTAGTGAAAGTCAATGTATCCGTGTAGCATTGTAGCATGCTACATGGATACATTGACTTTCACTAGCTTAGCGACATATTCCCTCTTTTAACTTGTCTTAAAGCAAGACAACGCTTAACATGAAAAATAAGACACTTTACCACCTTTATAAACCCTGCCCAACGATTTTAACTGTAATAAGCCCCAAAATAGTGGCATACTCCTTTAAAGGGGGATGGAAATGCAGTATGTTTTTTCTGTACCTGCCAAAATCCCTTTAACAAATCATTCAAAGACAGAAAAATGCTTCACATTTATATTTGGGTAATCACATAGTGAGAGACATAGTGCCGCACAGTTGCATGTCTTGTGTTATTTTCTATCATGGCCAAAATATCCAGTGAAGGCGAGGAAAAAAATGCACAGAGAGACACCCATTAGAAAATGTCCTTAACCCAAAGTCTATTCCAGAGAAAGAAGAATTGTTCCCACTGAAAGGATAAAGAAAACGAAACCTATTAAATAGGCAATGAGCCTATTGTATTTAATCTCGCTTGGAGTCTGGCTGACTTTATTTTATTTTGTGTGGCTCTCAACAAAATAAATGAGTTAGTTAGACTGTTAGGAACAAAAGCCCACCTGAATTTATATACTTATTTGGCTGCTAATAAAATGAAGTGCTGCAGGTGCATAAAGAGAGAGAGAGAGAGTAGACTTTTATTGTCACTATATAAATATAGCGAGATTATGTTTAGTAGCAACCCACAAATGCCCACAAAATAAAAGATATATTAACAGTAAATAAATAATATATAAAAATCCATAAAAATCCATGTGCATCTCACAGTATCGATAGTCCTGAAGTATTGAGGGGGGGGGGGGGGGGGGGGGGGGGGGGGGGGGCAGGTGACGTATTGAGTTCAAGAGTCTAATGGCAGTAGGGTAAAAGCTGTCCTTCATTCTCGTAGTGCGGGCACGCAGAGTCCTAAAGCGCCTGCCAGATGGTAGCATAAAGTTGTGTGGAGCAGATCAATATTCCCTTGCTAAAGGCTTAAAGCAGGGTTCCCACGGGTCATGGAATTTCTGGAATATCATGGAATGTCATAAAAGTTTTTCCAGTCATGGAAAGTCATGGAATTTGACAATTTTGAATTCACAGTCATGGAATATCATGGAATTTTCTTAACAGCTGTTTAGAGACAAAAACCTTTTTGTTTGGTGTATAACATTGTTTCTTACTGATTATACTACAACGCTTCGCCACAGACGGTTTGGTTTCGCACTGTAATGTGCAACATTCTAGAATGCAATGAGCCCACTGAACTCTGGCGGTGGCTCGGCGTCGTCTCGAGGGGTGAAGATAATCTTCAGTTTTTAACTCTTTTTAAAACGTTTGAGCGTCATACGGAAGTAGTCATGGAAATTCTGTTTTTGGGGTGTGGAAAATCATGGAATTTTATATGTGAATTAAAGTGGGAACCCTGTTAAAGTTGTGCCCACTTACATCACTCCCTTCACAATCCTATATACCAGTGGTTCTCAACCTTTTTTGAACAAACACCCCCCTGACCTCATCATAAATCTGCCAACGCCCCCTTAGTAGGCTATTGAAAAATGAAATAGATTAATGACCCCCAATGGGAACAAAGCCCCACCCACGCTCAGCTGTATCCTTCCATCCCAGCGCCCCACTAGGGCTCCGCAACGCCCCCTAGGGCTAGGGGGCTGTAGTGCCCCCATTGAGAAACACTACTATATACAGCACATACTCACTAATGTGTGGTGGGTTTAATTGCATCTGCATACTGACTAATGTGGGTGAGGCCATGCCCACTAACATCACTCGCTTCACAACTAATGTGTGGTGGGTTTAATTGCATCTGCATACTGACTAATGTGGATGAGGCCATGCCCACTAACATCACTCGCTTCACTGCTTAAGTGTAATAAGTTGAATTGCAATCCTATTCACTAATGTGGAATAGGTTTAATGACTCTGTAGATTGGTCAGATACCAGCCACGCTCACACACACACACAAGCATGTTCAGTATGTATGCAAGGATGCACAGCTACAGAGAGAGAGAACATGATCCTGTGTGCACAAAGGCTATTACTTACCTGGGTTAAAGACAGGGAGGACTACATGCATGTGCAGTTTGTATGTAAGGATGCACGCCCACACCCAGAGAGGGAGAGAGAGAGAGAGAGCCATCCAGTGTCCATGAATGCTTTTACTCACCAGGATTAAGTACAGGGAGGATTAGATAGGAGGTAGTCATGCTTCACTGGTTAGGGAG
>NC_085864.1:50490709-50495709 GCF_034702125.1 Engraulis encrasicolus
TTTTCTTGCCTGCCTGCCTGACTTCCTGTCTGTCTGCCTGGTTGTCTGTCTGTTTGTCTGTCTGCTTGCTTTTCCGTTTGTCTGTCAGTCTGTCTTCTTTCACACGTTTTTGTGCTAATCTGCTGCAAACGGAAGTAGCTGTTTGTGTGTGTGTGTGTGTGTGTGTGTGTGTTCTGTAGCATGAAGAGCTGTCGCTGTGTGAAGGTCAGGCAGCCTAATCAATCCTCCTTAGCTGAGAGAGAGAGAGAGAGCAGCATTCTCCCTGATGCTGCAAATTGATGTACGTAAATGGCTATTTCCCAAGTGAATTAATCCAAACTAAAGGATCTCGCACAACACACACAACCATGCATGATCTCACACACACACATACACACATACACACACACACACACACACACACACACACACACACACACACATACACACACACACACACACACAGGAGTATGAGTGGCATCACTGCAGTCACTAATTAGCAGATGCTGAATTTTCACAATGCTGTGCACCACATCAATCACCACTGGTGTGCGTGCGCGTGAGTGTGTGTGTTTGCGTTTGTTCGTGCGTTCGTGCATATGAGCAGGGCAGGGGACCCACTCTAAGATTAAGTGTTCAGTAAAGTGTCCGTACTCGGCACCTTTAAGGACTTCTTTTTCACTGTTTCACATCGATCACCTCTGGCGTGCGTGTGTGCATGCGCAAGTCAGCACCTTTAATGACGCTGCTTCCATCTCTGTCACTGTACACAGTAAAAAATGCAGTGTTAATTCAACACTTAGAGAGTGCTTTGGGACCAAATAAGCTCTAGAAGGTGTTAAATCGACTCTGTTAGTGTTGCGTTAACACTGCAGTTTTTACTGTGTAGTGACTGATGAAGGTCCACTGGCACAGAAGCAATTGGTAACCTTTCTGTCCATCACTAAGCTATTGTAAATCTCTCTCCTGCCTGCCTTCAACCTAGGTAAATAAAAGGCCTACGAGTAGAGCTCTCTCTCTATCTCTATCTCTATCTCTGTCTCTCTCCCTCTCTCCCTCACTCACTCACACACACTCTCCCTCCACTCCCTCTCAATATGCTGTGTCCAGTACAGTTATCTGGGTTAATCTCATCTCCAGTCAACACCGCTGTCTTTATCACATATATGTCCACCCCGCAGAAGCCAGATAGAGGGACAGAAGGAGTAGTTTATGTGTGTGTGTGTGTGTGTGTGTGTGTGTGTGTGTGTGTGTGTGTGTGTGTGTGTGTGTGTGTGTGTGTGTGTGTGTGTGTGTGTGTGTGTGTGTGTGTGTGTGTGTGCTTGGTGAACAATGTCTGTCTGATCCCAGGATCATTGCATTCGTGGATAGGCAGCTAGCCGCATCACCGGGGGCTGAATGGAGGGAGCGCTTATACTGCGTTTACGCAGCATGCATCAAGCATAGAAATAGGAACAACATGAAATATCACTTCAATAAGACTAACCAAAATTGGGTGTGAAAAAGGCTGGATAGTGTAAGACTCAAGAGAATTAAACTTTTTTTCAGAATTCCTAATTGTATCCTATTGTGATTACAGGTTCATTCTCAGAATAAACCCAGAGGGCTCCAAATGCCAGGCCAAGTCCATCACCAGCAAGAAGACCGGTAAAAAGGTGCAAAGGAAGAGCAGCAGTGTCAACCCTGTTGTTGCTTCATTCATCAGGGAACTTGTTGATTTTGACTGGCTGAATTATTAATGCTTGACCTTTTGAAGTTCCTATCACTTGTTTCTTTTAAGTAGTTCAGCCCGAGCACTGCACC
Organism: Engraulis encrasicolus; assembly: GCF_034702125.1. Taxonomy (NCBI): domain Eukaryota; kingdom Metazoa; phylum Chordata; class Actinopteri; order Clupeiformes; family Engraulidae; genus Engraulis; species Engraulis encrasicolus. The sequence continues at coordinate 50,492,492 of NC_085864.1, forward strand.
AAAGGCTCGAGGCCCTGTTGTTCTTGCTGTGTTTTCCCCCCTTCTCCCCGTTTCAAAACTTATTTGGCACAGTTTTTCGATATTGTGTCATGTATAAGACTTTTAAAAGAATGACTCTATTGCGCACCCTAGCACAGAGATGTTCGGGGCTGGAATATAGTTATAGTTGTAGAATATAGTTGAAGCTACGGACTCTGGACCTTCTTTGTGGTATGTACTTATCTCATTAAGATGAACAAAAAAAAGGGTCAATACGAGCATATGGCCACGCCCAACAGGAAATGAGATATTGGACTGTTTCCATTTTACATACATTGGAATTTGAAGCACCCACCACAAACCATACAACAGTTCTGTCTTGATTCATTTTTGGGGTATCTCATTTTAATAGAATAGAATCTTTTTATTTGTCATTGTGAATGAAATAAAAAAGAAAAATATGTATACAACTGAAGAGTTCAGATGCAAAACCCCCTAACTCCATTTCTGAAGACCAGGGGCCTCATGTACAAAGAAGTGCGTGGATTTCCTACCAAGAAAGTGCGGGCGCCAAAATCTTGAAAGTTACTTACGGACAAAAAAATCCGGATGTATCAATAAGTGCGTAACCAGGTTTCTTGCGCACATGCACGAGCACACACGGGCCCAAGTCTCCGCCTTGCCTCCTCCCTTAAATATTCAATATGAATATTCTAATTAGTATGAACAGACCCATTCATGTGCATTCATTGGTTGAAAGAATTGGAAAGGGAACGCGGGAAGGGGAACGCGGGAAATATGCCTAGAACCTATTTCATGATGCGAGGTGAAGGCGCTGTTTCGGAGGTAGCCAATTTAAAAGGAAAAAGGCTGCGCGCAATAGCCTAACAAAATTACTTTGGCGTGTATAAAATCAGGCATCGGTAGCCTAATACTTAATGTGAGGACTGCAGAAAAAAATGTCATGTTATACTGCAGTACAATGCAGGTTTCCCAACAATTGATATTTACAAGGCATTAGGCCTACATCAAAACACATTGCGATGAGGCAGTCGCCAAGGCTTCCGAGAAATAAACATTTATGTCGGGTATAAATATGAAAGATGACACATGTAGGCTATGCCTATGAATAACTTGAAGCCAATACTCAGTTAGTCTATAAAATCACCTCTTAATTGATGGACTAATTTTACAGTAAAAGAGAAAGACAAGCACTGCGGTGAGGACTTTCCCAACAAATGCGAGAAGACACATCGCAGATCCAGAAAATATTCAATGTTTAATAGCTGCCAAATACTTGAAATAATTACTGCCGATGGGCATCCAATTTCGTTGTAATTCCAGAATAGTTTCAGAGTCCGCTTCATTTTAATCAGCTGTCTCAATTAATAATATGGTTGAGGTGGTTTTCTTCTTCTTTTTTAAAAAAAATCACGGGCCTCAACATTAAAATCCACGTTTAACCGGCTGCATCTCTGCAATATTTCCGACTGTGTACAACACATGTAGTTGCGCTGCATGCCTCAGTGTGCCGCCAAAAAGACGCAATGCACCACTTACGGCAACTTCCATGCTTACGGAAACTTCCACAGCAGCCCTGAAATTCGCGTGGAGATCCGCAGTTTTCCACGCCTAGTCTGTTTTAGTACATCTGACCGTGACCGTGGAAAACAACTTAAGTAACTTTTTTGTCCGTAAGTGAGCTTCGTACATGAGGCCCCTGCACTTCTATATTTTTTAGAGAACCCTGTTGTTGGTTTGGTTTACATTCATGTACTTGATAATACATATAAATAGTTATATTACATAAATAAAATTAAAAAAATGTGTAATTTTGATAGCTTTGTATTAAATAAAAATGAAACAAGATTATTTTCTGAAATGGCACTTATGGGGTTTTGCATCTGAACTCTTCAACTATATACAAAGGTTATGGATTGTGCATTTGTGAGAAGCAGGACCCCCTTCCTACTGGAGTATGTTGTTTAATTGTTAACCAGTTTAAATTAAACAAATTTTGATTGCATCTCTTGGATTTGCAGCATTTCTTTACCTTATAGCTGTTAAACACTTTTTAATGTGTTTTTGATCTGACTGTAACTAGAATATCTGAATTATAGGAGAATGTGATGCCTTTGTAGAGCTCCCTGACATTCTCTTGCGGAATATTGTAAATTAAAATACAACAAAAATACTGTAAAACAAACCACAGTAGTTGAAAAAGTTACTGGCAGTAAAGTACTGTACTCCTTACAATAGTTTGGATTGGTACTGTAAACTGACATACAGTACTTTAGATTGGTGCTGTAACTGGATTAACAGTAGTGCTGATTGGTACTGTAAATCGATATACAGTAAGGGTACTGTAAATTATATTACAATAATTTCATCCAATAAAACATCAGTTTACTGCCAGTAAGTTACTGTAAAAACTACAATAATGTTTTTACAGTGTCGGAATATTTAGATACAGCTCAATTCAACACACAATGGTCCAAGCAGCCAATGCTCCTATCTGTTCATGTTCCCAACTGTCCAGGGTCCAGTCTGTCAATGCCGGATTCCCATTGGCCTCGGTTACAGAATGCAGTGGGCAAAAGCTCAGTGGTGATTGGTGCTGTTTGTTTATCCATAAGCAATTATCGGAATCAGATCAGAGTGTGTACAGTATGTTCTGTATTTATGTTCCTTTGCTCTGGGCTTGGCTGGGGATTAGAGGTTTCGAACACACACACACACACACACACACACACACACACACACACACACACACACACACTCACTCACGCACACAGACACACATACACACACACATGCCAACACAGTGTATAAGTGCTTGCGATCCATCTTATTGTTCCTTAATGATTCCAAGGAACTCGAGACCTCCCCTTTTGTTTGTGCCTGTCTGATTAACAAACTAATCAGTTGGCCACACACACACACACACACTCCTGGTGTGTGTTCTGTGTGGAGTAAGTAATTATTAAGCGTCCCTCACACTAATTGGATTACAGATTTTATGTCTGCCGTGTGTGTTTGAAAAGTGTGTGTGTGTTTGTATGTGCGTGCGTGCGTGCGTGTGTATAAGTGGTATGTAATGTTTTAATTTTCTGTTGTGTGTGTGAGGGGTGTGAGAGAAAGCCAGTTGTACAAGTGCGAGGTGGATTAGGCACCTCATTGGTCAGTCTGCTGAAAGAGAATACACACACACACTAGGGATGGCACAAACCGCACCGAAA